>NW_022436979.1:5927355-5990338 GCF_009761245.1 Sapajus apella | reverse complement strand
AAAGAAAGCTGACAGTAGCAAATATATATTAAAATAATAATCAAAACTGGAAGTACAGGACAAGGGAACCTAATGAAATTTACTTTCCATAAAGCAAGTGACAATATGAAAACACCTGTCCTCTATTACGGATGTCAAAAGAGATGTTATCTGTAACTTTCTTTTGACAGTCCACTTCAACAATCCCTCGTACCTAAAAATACATAATTCTGCTATTAATAAATGTGTTGACAAAATTCTACATGAGCACAACTAGAGTTTTTCTTCTGGGCTACTGCAGCTAATATGTGCTTATTGATTAAAAACATAGTTCCCCTTTTACTTCATACAACTTGGTTGAATCCCAAATTATCTTAATATATCAGCCATGTTATTTAACTAAACAATTATTTATTGAAAGCCCACCATTTGCCAGCAGTTTATCAATGCTGCTCTGGGTCCCTGCCCTCTCAGAACTTACATTTTAGCAGGTGAGACAGATAATGGACAAAAAATAGTGAACTATACAGATCATTGTAGATCTTAATAGGAGATAGTCATAATGCAGAAGCGGGAAACCATCTCAGGCTATTATTAATACAAAAATAGAGCAGCTTCTAAATAATACATTTACTATGCTACCATTTAAGAAATAATTATGCAGAAAACTAGATGTGTAAAGCCAATGTGCAAGTTCACAGACATGTATAGCCTTTGTACAAATAAACAATACAGATACGACCAAAGTGAATGTGGTAATCTCTGGACATAGAGTTTACAGGTGATTTTTGTTGTTGTTCTGGCCTTTTTTTGTTTCTTATTTTGCCTTCTTGCAGTTCACACTTCCAAAACTGACACATATTTAAATATTTATGTTGAAAAAATCTTATCTTTATTGTCATTACGAAAGCGGAAGCATTGACTGACCTGGAGTAGGTAAAAGGATACTACTGAAGCACGGCAGAATACTCCCCCTAAAATATGCCTCTTTGGAGTGGGGATTATTTTGAGCTAAAGACACTTGTCAAACAGCAGATGTAATAAGGGAATTCTATTCTTTCCTCTTTCTTCCTGAAAACAGGAGATAAAAACTCCTATGAGAAAGATGTCTTCCTTGTATTAGAGATAGAAATATTCCTCGACTTGGAGTCATAGCCAAGAGAATTATGTACAAAGAGATCTTGTTAAAAATAATTCTTATTTTCCTTTAGCTTTCCTACATAATACAGTTCCTTATCCAAAATTGCCTCTGTTTGTTCAACGTAATATAAAAACATTGTATTTTATTTTTTCATTGGGTCTTCATGTCATTATGGGAACTACTATGTCACATAAAACTTACATTAATTTTGTATGCTTTTATTCTGCTAATTGACTATCAGATGTCAATTTAAGTTGTAGGCCAAGACCCCAAAAATGAGGAGAGACAGAGTTTGCCTGACGTGCAGTATTATTCCCTGTAGCCACTTGAATATAGTTAATTATTAAGATCTAAGAAGCAAAATATCTTAGCAGAAAGACAGTAATAAAAAGTCTTTTTATTTTTCTTTGTGATTTTAGATGGATACTAGTAAACAGGTAACCTTTTAAAGAATGGTTGAGACTGAGATACGAGAAGATAGAGAAGCTAAATCCAGAAATACTCACGTCATATACATGTTTGTAACCCTGGAACTTTAGGAGGCCAAGGTAGATAGATTGCTGGAGCCTAGGAGTTTGAGACCAGCCTGGGCAACATGATCTCTTAAAAAAAAATTAAAAAATTAACTGAGTGTGGTGGCTCCCACCTATGGTCCCAGCTACTCATGAGGCTGAGGTAGGAGGATCACCTGAGCTTGGGAAGTTGAGACTGCAGTAAGCTGTGATCACACCACTGTACTATAGCCTGGATGACAGAGCGAGACCCTATTTCAAAAAAAAATATGCTCAAAGTATTTCTACAAGACTTAAATCTACTAAGGAAATGCCATATAGAATAGTAGGGTTTCATTTAACACAAATTGAAATACATAATTCATACAGGGAATTAGAATGTTACTGCATATAATTTGCATAGTAGGTACCTATAAGCATGCATGCATTTACAAAACAATTTAGGTGTTAGCTCTAGAGGGAAAAATAATGCTCAGTGAATGTTTGACATTATAATTTTGTACATATTACAATGATTTGGTTTTAATATGGGAAACCATAGTACAGAGAAAAGACTACCATATTGATTTAGAAAAGATAAAATGCTAGTCCTGACTGTTTCACTAACATTTGAGCAGATGGTTCAGCTTCATAGAACTTCACTGTATTCATCTACTAAATAAAATACTTCCACAAGATGACCTCTAGCTTCCTCTCATATAAAATTCTATAATAATATCATTTTCTTATGTAACTACATGAGACTGGGGAAAGTTTCTCCATTTTTTCCTGAATTTTTGATACAATTTTTATTTCTTAGAAATGGGGCTCAGAAACAGTGAGTAACTCAATCAAGTTTTCAGAGTAACATAGTGGAAGAAATAAAACTGGAACCTAGGTTTAGCAAATTGTCGCTTTGTAAGTTTAGTACAATTCTATTATAGGGACAACTGAAACCATATGCCATTATTTATTTCTATTTACAGCAAACTTTAAGACAGAATACTTCCAGCAACGAATTTACTTCAGAAAACTGATCATGCAAGTAGTATTTAACAACAAAAACAGGCTTCTAATCACTGCGAGAGAAATGGAGCTCCTGATAATTGGAAGGGAAGACCTTTATCTACTGGCTTGCATTTCCCAGAGGTCATGGAGAAATAGCAGCCATCCTAGTCATAAATAACGATGTGTGTAGAGAGATAGTACTAAAATAGTAGTGCAAAGTTGGGGGTCAGAGTTGTTCTGGTTATTGCCATCAACTCTTGAGAAACTTAACAAATAAATTTATTTATAACAGATAAATTCTAGGTCCTCCAGAAAGGGCAAATTATAAACTATAGGGATAAATCCCCAAACTTAGCCATATGGAAACTTCAAGGAAAACAAAGAAGATAACAAAAATGATGTCCCACTTGAAGGCGTGAATTACTAGGTGGAAAATGTTATATCTAAATAAGTATTGACTGTAAAAATGAGATGATTCATGGTAACCAGAAACAAAAAAGGAATTAAAACACTAGATACAATTTTATGAATGAGGGCGGGCAGTAATTACAACAGTCAATGTGGCTGTGTTTTAAATGTGGGAAAGGCAGATAGCAATATTTATTACTGTAGATATTTTAGATACAGATTCTAAAAATACAAGAGTAAGCACTGCAATAAAAATAGGAATTCAACTTCAAAGTTACTATGTTGCAAAAAAGGTAAAACACAAAACAAAAAAAATAAAACCCTCAAACCTACCAAAAGCACAGATGACAAAAAAGATACAAGGGAAATCTACTAGGGAAAAATAATAAAGACAAATCAAATAAAAAGTTTAAAATATAATTTAAAAATTCAAATGTCTAAACATGATGAAATTTAAAATAGAATTTTATTTAAAAGTAATAGACAAATCAAAAGATAGATTTCCTATATAAACACAAAACCCATACAGCTTTTAAGAGAGAAACTTAATTTAAAATTACTTAGGAAAAATAAATGAAAAAGAAAGAAAAGCAAATATATCGGCGAAACAGTAACAACAGTCAGTAATCAACCGCCTAAGTAGTTCTGGGCGCACTCATAAAGTACCCTAAATATGGGGACTTGATTGATTTTCTTGCTATTTCTCCAGTACCCAATATGAAATAAGAAGCCAGTAAATGCTTGTTAAATGAATTGACATCTATCTTTCAATTAATCAGTTATCTATCTACACATACATATATTAAATATGAGAGTATCTGAAATGGATATGCTCATAATCAGTTCATAAAAACAGTTGTCTCTAAAAATGTAGAATAGTGCAACAGGAGAAAAAGAAAACTGTACATAATATTCAATGTCTTTTCTATTAATAAATACAAAAATCCACTCCCTCTGGTTAATTATTTCTTGTCTATTCACATAATTATTTCTGAGAGTAATAAAGAATTTGAACTCATTGGAACCTCCTTTATTATGTTCTCTAATGCCTTAGAATTTCCAGAATTCTAAGGCAGGCAGAATTACTTTTTCGAATGTATTACTCATTGGTATGAGTAATGCAAGAAATGTTTGGAAAATCACGTCCCTGAAAATAGTTCATCAGACAAGTTATCTTCAAGGGAGTTTTAATTCTGGTATAGTTTAGCATCAACTGTGTAATTCAGATTCCAATTGAACATAAAAGGAGTTAAAATTTATGTTCAATGGGCTAGTGACCACAGATGCAGCACAGAACTATGCTAGAAAAGCTGATGAAACATTTGACGTTTTATAATTAGACTGTGGCTGTAACATGCTGATTGCAATCAAGTGCAATATGGTGGAGGAAGCAGTGACTTTTATGTGTATTAAATCCTTCATATACTATGATACGCATGTAGACCTCTGCAAGATCAGAAAGTCTGAATGTTTAAGGACTAAACAGACTTTCAAATTATAACAGCATGATGTGCGTGCAAAGAAGCTATGTGCTTAGGTTTTTTCTAGTCATGTAAGAGGTTTTGCATTTTGTGTCTATATATATTTTTAAATATACCAGACTTTTTATAAGCCGTGTGGATAAGTTATTTCTTATGACAATACTTATTTCTATAATTTAGCATATAAACAAAATAACAGTGTACCAGAGACTATAAAAAATCCTTCTAGTTTTTCTGAAAAATAAATCTAGGAAATATATATATATATTTTGCACGTAGATTGATTATTTCAGCAAATCTATCACATTTTATTTCTCTCAGCTTTGCTTTGTTTATCCTATCCTTATTTCAGGAATGAGTGCGTGTGTGCATGCGTGTGTGTGTGTGTGTGTGTGTGTCATTAGGCCTATCAGTCACAGTTTATTATCAGCTATCTGATAGAAGTGTTAAATAGCAAATTATTACTTCTTGGCTATGAACTCCCAATGTCACTATTCAGACATTTTGGCTTCACTTAGTTTTGTCATCTTTTGCATTTTGAAGTTTTTTTCCTTCAATTTCAACTGACATCTGATGAGCTGTAGGACTTCAATTCTGCCATTCTCTTTTGTTGTCCTTTTATAGAGGCAGAATTATTTTTGTAGTTAAGCATTTTTAAAAAATTGACAATGAGTTTAAAATATTAAAATGAGAAGTAATCTTACTTAGTTCAACAGCTAGTTGCTTATTTTTACCTTGACTTGACTTAATTACCCATTAGATGCTTAAAATAATCAATGTTGTTAAAATAACATATGAATCCAACTAAACTTTTGTCTGAATTTGTACTAGTACCATCTGACAAGTGGCGGATTGGGCACAGAACGTATATCACATTGTATTGTGAATGTTATTTTTGCATGTTGCCTGCCTTCCTCAACAGATTGAGAGATTCTTGAAAGAAACAGGTTGTGTTTAATTTATTTCTGTTTCCCAACAACTAATAGGGTGCTTGCTTTAAATTGATAGAAAACTCTGAGAACGAGGATATGTGTTTTTGCTGACACTTAAACACTTATTATACAGACACACTGGAAAAGCTTTTCTGCTCTCTCTCTAGTACTTCCATCCACACCTTGTCTCATTTGTAAGGCATCAAAGTAATACTACATAAAATCATTGTTTTTCGGTTCCCCAAAGCTAATTTAATTTGCATAAAGGGCAAAGATTAATCAAATTAAAATTATGAATAGGTTTGTAATAAATGTTACATAATTGATACAGAAGCCAGAAGCACTTTCCACACCTTTATCCTTTCATACCATTAACAGGAGATTGCTGGGTTTCTTTCACATTTTTGGTAACAACATAGAATATTCATACATTACTTTTTACTATTAGCCCTTTCTTTCTGTTTATCCTGAGTGTCAATGCTACCTGATAGAAAACAAACAAATACATTTCCCTTGCCAAACCAAATCCTGTCTATTCAGGCTTTAACTCTTATGGTCTTTGCTCTCGATTCAATTTCTTGCTCTTATGCATCAAATTTTCAATCTAGTGAATACATATGAAATTTGAAGGCAGGCTCCTCTTGGTGCAGAAATAGTTAGTGAGACTAGCATAACAGTTGAGAACATTTCTTGGCGCAGCTTTCCTGACCTTAAATCCTAGACTGTATATTTACCAGTTGTGACCAAGAGAAAATTTCTTCTCTTCAATTCAATGCTCTTGTGTGGAAAATGGAGGAAATAGTGATACTTATATCAGGATATATGAGGATTAAATGAGTTGATATTTATTAAACCCTTAGAACAATGAGTGGCACAAAGTAAAAGCTATATAGATGATTGTTAAATAAAAATAACAAGACATTTGTACACTACTAGAATTCCTGGTATTATCTGTGAGAGGAATTTAACAGCATGCTAAATTTTTGGATCTCTTACAAAATAGTGTACATCTGTTCTCCTGAGTACTATATTTTATAAGCTTTTTCTTTTTCTGGCTGAATGTAGCCTAAAGGTAAAACTTGACCTTGTGCATGCCACCTTTTTCTGCAACATGTAGCTGCAAAAAGGCTAGGTAATATCAAGTAAGGAAATATTTGGGCATAAAGAAATGTAACATTTTCTGAGATTAATTTTATTGTGATATAACAAATTGGTATGAGGTTTGCTGGGATTATGAGAGCAGAAATGTGTGCTAAACACTCTTAGAGTACAAACAATAGGTCTAATGCCCTGTTTTCAGAGTTCATAATTTGGAAGTAGCAAAAGCTAAAAAAAAAAAAAAAAAAAAAAAAGACTAAGCAATTTGTTTGTTGAACACCTAATATATATGGAGTTCAATAATACACATTTTAGGAAACCCTGATAGTAAAGCTTTTTTTGGTATTAATATAGTAAAGAAATGCAATATTCTGAGTAACCAGAATGACAACAAAATGACAACCTAATTTAAAAATCAGGTCTTAGAAATGTTTTTTAAAAAATAAGTGAAATTTTATTTGTGGAAAGAACAGGGTAGTTGCTTCCCATGATGGGGACATGATCTAGTTCTAAAAGGGCAGAATTCAACCCTTTGAAGAAATAACCTTACTAAAATTTTCAAATTTGCCTGGAAGGTACAAGTATGTTAGAAAAAAGCAGTGCTAGTTTACAACAGCAAAGACCTGGAACCAACCCAAATGCCCATCGACGATAGACTGGACAGGGAAAATGTGGCACATATACACCATGGAATATTATGCAGTCATCAAAAACGATGAGTTCGTGTCCTTTGTAGGGGCATGGATGAACCTGGAAACCATCATTCTCAGCAAACTGACACAAGAGCAGAAAATCAGCCACCACATGTTCTCACTCATAGGCGGGTGTTGAACAATGAGACCACATGGACACAGGGAGGGGAGCACTACACACTGGGTCTGTTGAGGGGAAATAGGGAGGGACAGGGGGGCGGTGGGGAGTTAGGGAGAGATAGCATGGGGAGAAATGCCAGATATAGGTGATGGGGAGGAAGGCAGCAAATCACACTGCCACGTGTGTACCTATGCAACAATCTTGCATGTTCTTCACATATACCCCAAAACCTTAAATGCAATAAAAAACATAAAAATAAAAAAAAAAAAGAAAAGAAAAAAGCAGTGCTACAGACTGCCCAACTCTCAGGGAAAACGTTCATGAGTTTCACACTTGAACAACTATATTCTAGAATACAGAGGATTTTATCCTAGAGTTGGGATTATATTAATGACATCTATCAATAACTAAGGTTATATCAATATAGTACCCCAGTTTAAGGCTCATTATTTAGCACTCTTGGCTGAGGTGTTATTCTCTCTCTAACCTAACTGACTTAAGCCTTGAGTTTTTCAACAGTTCTGTTGAAAATCTTGAGTTCTCTAAACATCTAGATGTTTGTCAAGTTATTCTAAAATATTTACTTAGAAAACCTATTCATCTGTTTGAAATTTTATTTTTGATCAAACAATTATAAAAAGTACATTCAATGGACTTTTCCTCTTAAAAGGAAGCACTTTAAAATTTTAAAGGCATAAGTAGGGAGCAATCACTATGCCAAGAATAAAATTCAGATTGCCATGTAAGGTTCTAGAGGTCCAGGATAATTTTCAAAACTTATTATGTGCTTTTCTCCACTTGCTCAAAAGGTCTAGCACAATAGCCTTATGGAATTCCTGAAACACATCAAGCCAGTTCCCTCTAAGAAGCAGTTAATTTTTCTGTTCCTTTTGTCTGCCACTTTTCCCTTCCAAATCATTGTTGATGCTGTTGGTTACTGATCTATCTCTTTGGTCATATACAGATTGATTTATTTTTTAAAATGTATGTTAGAGGAAATACTCGTTCTGAGAACTGCATATAATTACCTTAGAAGAAGAAATAATTTATAAAATTTTCTTATTACAAGAAAATGAGAGACAACTTAGAAATTAAGTATAAAATAACAGGGTAGCCAGGAATAAAGATAACAATTATTTAAAATACAGGAAGTTCAAGTAAATTAATACAATTTGGACATCAAATTTGACTCTCAGCTAAAAATGAAGACAAGCATTAGACTAATGAACCTAACAAAACGGAATGTGAAGGACAAGAATACAAAAAGGAGTAATATAATAACATGTAATACCTAAAATATCAAACGTGATAAAATCATTGAGAGACAGGATTTGAAGATTCCTGTGGGTCTTCATAATTCATAATAATCTGTGTCGTTTATCATTTAGCTTCATTTTACAAATAAAATACAATGATAACTGAACTGAAAGTGTTTTAAGGTTTTTCAACCAATCATAATTCGGTTCCTTTGGAAGGTTTTAGAATGGTTTATGCTGCTAAAGCAGATATTTTCAAATGCTTTTGGAACCTATTTCATCAATATAATATTGCAAAATATGTAATCAACTTTATCAGGACTCTGCAGCAGTTCATATTGCTCATGGCAACACCCCCAAATGGTTGGCATTTTCTCAGTT
This sequence comes from Sapajus apella, assembly GCF_009761245.1. NCBI lineage: Eukaryota > Metazoa > Chordata > Mammalia > Primates > Cebidae > Sapajus > Sapajus apella. The sequence continues at coordinate 5,981,350 of NW_022436979.1, read as the reverse complement.
GCCAAGACTTTCAGCAATCGCTACTCGTGACAAAATGCAGCTGGCTTACTATTTGGTAGCCTAAAGAAAGACAATTCAAGCCTTTGTAAAATCACTGGATTTCCTATTCTATGACATAGTGATTTCAAAGATCAGAATTCTTTCGTAACTTGCACTTTCCTCTCTGCTCTTGCAGTTGCTCAAAGTTATAATCAATTTGACTTAGTAGATTCTCATCAAACCAGGGAGAAAATTCAGAGAAATAGCTAAAATAGCACAGAACACATAGACTCCATTGCGGATTCTTAACTATCCTTCATCTGTCTGCCTGGAATTTTTTTTTTTCTGGTTTTTAAAGTCTGTTAGCGAATCTCTTACGTACTAACATGTTCACTATGCCCCTTTCATTCTGTGGCTTCTCTCCCTTCAGGTTATGGATTTTACTCTTCTGATTTATCCTCTAAATAGAGGTCATTTGTTGGACTCAGGCAAAATATCTGCAAAGAAACTTTCAGTCAATTTATCTGTTAACTGAAGAAGAAACTATTATCATAGTTCAATTTTGTACATCTATGTAAGATTAAATTTATATACAATGTTTTTGAAAATATTCTTAAATAGCATTTTCCCTGCATTCATGTACAGTGTAAAGTCTATGTATAGCTCCAAAATAGAATTGAAAAATGCTAAAACCACTTTCCTTCTCTCAGAATATTTTCCTTTTATAAAGTTAAAATATATAAATTTAATACATCTATGATTGCTTTTATAAGTATTATTTTTCCTAATATGTCAATAACAAAAAAGGTCAATAATGACTTATATGAATTATTACTCTCAAATTCAATTATTTTGGTGCCTAAGACTAAAAGCTCTCTAAGAACAAGAGATCTATATGGATCAAATAAAGACTTCCGCTAACATATTCATAGTAAAATTTTGTGTCTATTAAATAGGGGTAGATGGGAGTTAGTTAATACAGAAAAAATATAAAGGCAATTCCATGGCTAATAGGAAAAGTAAGAATAAGCAGGCCTTGTTTTTCAGGGACTATTTACTTTTAATTGCTATGTGGTCTTTGTTTAACATAATAAAAATTGTAGTTTGACTTTTTCATGATTTTTTTAAGATGGAGTTTTACTCTTGTTACCCAGGCTGGAGTGCAATGGCGCGATCTTGGCTCATGGCAACCTCCGCCTCCTGGGCTCAAGCAATTCTCCTGCCCCAGCCTCCCAAGTAGCTGGGATTACAGGCGTGAGCCACCATGCCCAGCTAATTTTTGTATTTTTAGTAGAAGCGGGGTTTCACCATGTTGACCAGGATGGTCTCGATCTTTTGACCTCGTGATCCACCCACCTCAGCCTCCCAAAATGCTGGGAATGATTGGTATTACTTAGTAAATATTTTATTCAGTGAAAATGACTAAAACTATTAGGAAAATGATCTTAATAATTCTATAGTTATTTAACTTGTACAGTCTATGTATATGGAGCGGTGCATAATTATATGCAAGTTTTCTATATAATTTCTCCACAATTATAAAATAATATAACATATAAAATAAACCAAATTAACATTTTAATTTTAGATAGGTATATCACCATAAAATCTGATGCCATCAAGCTGGAACTTTGGGGAAAAACACGTTTTAAACCTTTTCTAGTCTTTAGATCACTTCCAAGTCATGGAGCAAAATAAATATTAAATTACGAATTTGTGGGATTAAAGGGGTTCACTGAGACTACCTAGGCCAGGCTATATATTTTTTTTTTTTTTTTTTTTTTTTTTTTTTTTTTTTTTTTTTTTTTTTGAGACAGAGTTTGACCCTTGTTGCCCAGGCTGGAGTGCAATTTCGGCTCAGGGCAATTTCCGCCTCCCGGGTTCAAACGATTCTCCTGCCTCAGCCTCCCAAGTAGCTGGGACCACAGGCATGCACCACCATGCCCAATTAAATTTTTGTATTTAGTAGAGTTGGGGTTTCACCATGTTGGTCAGACTAGTCTTGAACTCTTGACCTCAGGTGATCCAACCTCCTCGGCCTCCCAAAGTGCTGGGATTACAGGTGTGAGCTACCACGCCCAGATGGCCAGACTATATTTTCTTTTATGTATGAAGAGACTAATGCTCAGGTATGTTTTTAAAAAATTGAACAGTTTTATAACTAATAAATAGCTTACACATAAAAAATAAAAGAAGAAAAAAGATAAATCACTTAACGTTTATATTTTTAATAGAAGGCATTTTTCAATGTGATCTAGACTTAATTTTACAAAGTCCCATACCAGTCTGAAATATCAAATAGTTTCAGATTAACAAGTTGAAGGTAATACAGAGTCTACTGGCTTCAGTAATGCGAGGCTTGTTTGAATCATAAAAGTGTGAAGCTAACCTATGAAACTTATCTCTCATTCACAGTGCTGAATGAAGTACTGAGACTTTTGTATAAGTCTGGGAATAGAACACACAGCTAAGCATTAGAAACTTAACGTTATTTCCTAACTAAAGCAAGACATGGTCTTTGAGACATCCTTAATGCATTTGAGGTTACTTAATTATTCTTAAAACAAAAATTGGTATGTCTGCCTTTTAACTTTACTGACTTTAACTTACGCAATTAAAACTTGTGTTTCACTTCTAAAATGCATGTACTCAGTGTGAGAAGAATGTGATATTTAGGTTGCTTGATTAAGAAGTTCACATATCATTAACAAATATCATTAAATTTTTTTCACATATATTTTTACTATTTTGTAACGTATCCCATTCTTCAGTCAACCAATATTTTGAAGACTTGTCAGATATTTTTTCATACAAACAACACTGAATATGTGACTACCTTCTTTAACATTGCTCATTTTCTCTGTTTTCTTCCAGAAAAATCTGCATATGCTGGTAGAGAATAAGATACTTTATCATGTGATCTTTGAGACTTTGTCCAAATACATTGCTCCTCCAAATGATTTGTTTCTCAAGTCCAGAAACTGTGACTTAAAATTATGAAGTGACTGTCATAAAATACCTTGATATTTGTGAAATCTATGTCAGAAAGCATTAACATATGTAAAATGGTAAAATTATTGCAATAGCCAACTGAAGCCCTGAAGGACACTAGCTATGAACTGGTAGAAGTTTGCTAACTTCGATTAGTAAAAGAGAATTTGTTATTGATTTTTATTAAAGCTTAAGAGTAAAGGTTATATGGTCGGTCTCTCCCTCTCTCTCTCTTTCTTTCTTAAGTACAGAGTTTCTTTTATGGGTCCTGGATGTACCATCAGTGTCTTGAAGATGAATCTAGTACAGCATCCAGGGCTGGGGACTCCATGGATTTTAAGGAACTTCAGTGTTCTGCAGAATTCATTCATTTAATTTTCAAGAATATGTAATTTCCTGGGAAATTTCATTAATTAGAAAATTGAATTGTTTAAAAATAAAAATAGATTAAAATTAGAAGTATAGCTTATAATATTTCAGTTATATTTATTGTTATAAAAGCTCCCCAATATCTATGTTTTTCTCTTTAGAAAAGCTGGCACTTAGATGACTGATAAGAAGTCATGGCTGGTAAATTTGGAAGAGTCCAATGAGGTCCCATTGTAGATGATTTCACTCTTTAGAAAGAAAGTAGGCGTGAACCTAGAACTCATTTTCCAGCCCTTTTTGTAGTTAGGCATAGCCATGGCACTGGATTTTGGACAGGAAATGTGTGGATATGATCCATCAACATGCCATTTGTGATATTTTACTTCATTTACAAGCTGAAGACTCCAAGACCTCGAGAAAGGACAAGCTACGTGATAGAAGAGATCTTTGTTTATTTAATGATTTGAGTAGGAATGTCTCTGCTGTGTTATTGTATGAGCAGAAAATAAATTTTACTGTTACATTACTCAAATATGGTGGCTATTTGTTACAAACATTAGTCTCTCTTGACTAAAACAACTGATGAGTATCTGACTAATCACCCTGACTCCAAACTCCAGGTTTCAACTTTTCTTAATTACGTCATACATTTCAACCGCAGCATGTCCAAAATTTAATTTATCATTGCCTCCAAACCTCCCTTGCGATCATGTTTCCCATTTTATGAGACACCCTCTTCTATCCCGTTGTTTAATATAAAGATTGAAATCATTCTACAATCCTATTTTTCTTATGTCTTTATCCAGTAGGTCTTTCAGACTAATAAACCATGTTTTCCTAATCCAGTTCATTCTCTGACATCCACTGTCACTGTCTTAATCCATATCCTCATTTTAATATGTGACTACCTTCTTTAACATTACTCATTTTCTCTACATTTTCTTCCAGAAAAATCTGCATCTGCTAGTAGAGAATTAGATAATTTATCATGTGATCTTTGAGACTTTGTCCAAATACATTGCTCTCTACTTCTCAGCAGTCATCGGTATATGGCCATTTTGCAGTTTTTATTATATACCCTGCCTTTTTGTGCTCCTGCAACTTTGAACATAGTTCATGAGCTAGAATTCTACTTCTCTATCCATGATATCTACTACAGGAGCCCTGGTTTATCCAAACGTCAGTTCAGTTGGTCGCTCGTGCTATACACTTTCCCATGCTTATCTTAACCTCATACAAATCAGGCTTCAGCACAGGAGATGCTTTTGCATTCACTGATATCCACCAGTTTCAACACAAACACAACAGCGTTTCATAGTATTTGCTTACCTGTCTTTTTGCTTTTCACTGCACAATAGACTACTTGACAGCCAGCTATGCTTTAAATCAATTTTCCTCACTCAATTTAGATGCTCAATAAATGTGTTGAAATGAATCAACAATGAATAACCTATTTATTACTTCCAAACCCCAATAATCTAATTTTCTACATAGACGGAACAACTTGAAATGTGCAACTGCGTAGGTTGCTTTACACTAATGTACACAGAACCAGTTCTGTGGATTCCCTATTCATAGTTCCTAGACCATGACCTCATTGTCTTACCCAACTAGCAAGTTAGTCACATACTTACGGGAGAAAAACTGGAGTTCAGGCTGATTTATATTTGTACGTGTTGCTGTACTAAACCAACAATCTAGTGGACAGCCCAGAATTGCTGAAGATTTGAGAATAAGCACATTGCAGTTCTTCCTGCTATTTGTTTGCTTGGTTCATTAGTCACTTAAAAGTGCATTTCTCAATTAAGTTATTCATTTGTAATTTTCAGTGGGAAATCCTGTAAGTAGTTTCTATCATGCACACACAAAATTAGATGAATTAAAGCATATACTAAGGAGACACTGACATATAAATATTTATAAATGAAGACAGAAAATGTCCCAGTTTCTATATTTTAGAGGTGCCAACGAGTTTTGAAACTTGATTAAGAAAAAAAGATACTTAAAGGATCGGCAATATTATGAGTGATAGATTCGTAAAAGCAAGCTTCTTTTCTTCAAATCTCAAAGAGGGGTAACATTTTTAGAGGTTTAGCTGTTTTAAACACTGCATTCATAAAAACACAGAAAGGTTCCAATATGATTCATCTAAAGAATATGGCTTATATCTAGTAAAAACAAAAATATAGCTTTATGGCTTTGTTTATAAGACAAATTTTTGTTTATAAAACAAATTCAACATCAAATAACATATATTTTAGTAATGGTCATGGGAGAATAGAAAACATGCATGAACACACAGGTACATGCACGTACGTACACATGTACACACATACACATCCCACACAATATTTAAGGTTCCTGAAATTAACAAAGAAATAACTCTATTGGGGAAAATGACAAGGAGTCAAAATTGACAATGTTGAGGCTGACAGTCTTTCCAGTCTCAGGGATTAACTGCTGTTGGAAAAGATGATTTTTTTGATGACAGAAACAAAATGTCTTAATCACATTGGAAATACAAAATTCATGTGTTCAAAAAATAAAAAATATATGACAAATAAAGATATTATATTCAGTGTTTTCAAATACTACACCACTGATGTAAGGAAAATTCAATCACAGTCAAGGAAATGGAGTAACATTTGGCACTGCACAGACTGTTAGATATAAAGCAAATTCTGGATACCCCAAAATTTCAAACTTAATAAAGAAACTGTTTGTCTTTTTCTATAACCAGATGGGCTGAGTTAATCTTGTATGCATTAGGATCAAAATAAAATATCTCTTCCAAGATTTTTGAGTTATTCCCTTAAAAGCATCTTTTGTTTTCTTTTTTCGATCTATTTCAAAGAAATAAATTCAAGTGCTCAATAAATACTCTCAAGAATAACATATACTATTTTATAAGAGCTCTGCTCAACAAAACAGTGATTTTGTGCCATGAGAAGAACAGTACTTATCCATCAATCATAACATCTGATGTCGATTTTACATGGTTGACCAGTGTTAAAGTAAACATAAATCCAAGCATCTAGTGTGTGCAATGAACAGTGTAGGAGACAGTGCCCTGGAGAAGCATCAGCACTGCAAACAATCTCTACTCCCAAGGAATTTACCATCTACTCTGCAAGAAAACACACCAAAAGAATCTACAGCTAAATATAAATTACATGCTACCTAGATGAAATCTGAGGTTCTGTGGTGAAAATGAAGCAGATTTTTTGCATTCAGACAGTTAGGACAACACTGAAGAAAAGTGTACAGGAAAGAAGCAGACAGGGTATTCCAGCATGAATATCTCTTTGTGGCTTCAGCTCCCTGCTTTTAAAGAGACCTGCCTAGATTTGGGGGGGCAGTAGCAAAAAAGTGGACACACAATGGTGGCTTTAATACCCAGCTGAGCAGCAGGCTGAATGTAATTTGATAGGGAACTTTGAAGACCAGCAGATGGACTGTGCCAAATGAAACAGGATGACTGAAAACATGGGGTTCTGATAAAAGACTGTGATCTAAGTAGTAAGGAGAATAGCTGATAAGCCTTACTGGCCATTGAGGATTCCTGGAGTAAGGAAACACCTGAAGGTACTGAGTGCCTGCTGTGTGCCAGCCACCAGGTCAGACCTTGACTCAGAGAAGCACCATCACAAAGGAAACAGCTAAGAGAACTGGGAGCTATGGAGAATAAATGCATATCCCAAAGTGGAAGGGGACACTGTAATCGGTATCAAGAGGACTAACAGATTCCTTGGGATGTGATTCTGGAGGCTTGGCAAAAAGTAAATTCAGATACAAACAGAATGTAAATAATAATACTTGAGACCTAAATATAGATGTACTACAGATACCTGGGATCACAAGAAATGTATACTAGCCATCTGTAAAATTTCTTTTGGATCAGTATATCTCTAATTTGAACAAAATATCCACCTCCCCTTACTTGGCAAAACAGAATAATAAACTAAAATACACACTGTCATGTTCTAAAATAGACCAAAAAATCCTTTCTGAAAAATAATATATTTATAGCAATAATTTTTCTAATCTCTTTCTCTCTCTCTCTCTCTCTCTCTCTCACGCGCGCGCGCACACACACACACACACACACACACACATTTTAAAAGGCATGGTGAACCAGGGAGGAGGAATTACTTCATTCATTCATTAAACAAAAGGAATACACAAATCCCAGTTCTTTCATTTTAAATATGATCCTCATCTTTTCTTCCCATCAGTTGAATGAATCTTTTACTATACTAGTTATAATTATTTATATAAATGAAAAGATTTCTTGTTTGTTTTAAATGATGCTTCAGTACTTTCATATATTTTCTTTAAATTAAACCTTCTTTGACAAAAGCCCAAAGTTTGTAAAAATATGTTTGTTCATACAGTGCAATAGAACATTTTTAAGATTGGCTAAAAATAACAAATTTAAAAATCTGCTCATTTTTAAGATCTCCAGATAAAATAAGGAATGCAGTTTCAACTGGAAATATTAAACGAAGCACACTCACAAAACAGAGTACATAGTGCATGAAAATACAGATAGTGGCCAAAAACTCATATAGGATATATGGATGCCTAATATGTAATGAAACATCCCTTTATGGAGTTCAATACCTTGCATTTTAAAAAATGTAATTATGTTATCTTTCTATTTGAGAATGATTTGTTTTAGAAAAAGAGAACTAAATGCATTCACTTCATATTCAATTTCTATTATAGAAAACTGCAGTAATTTTGACATTAACAATGATATATGATTAAATTTCTTTTAAAAGCTAACAGTTCCTAATAAGAAGTGGCACAATTTATGCTTATATTGCCAGTTCATGGGTTGAGAAAACAGATTGTTAATATTATATGTTAACTTTAAAACTATTTTCCATTAAGTTTGTTTTATTTTGAAACCTCAGTGTAGAGAGAAAATGTTTTACGATTATAAACTCATAAATCTTGCTTCTATATATACTTTTTTTATATACTTAGCAGTTATAAGTGTTTTCACTGATCAGTTTTACAGATGATACCACTGTGAACAAAAATATAGGCACTTTTAATTATCATCTTACAGATTAACTAGAAAATTAAGAAATGTTTCTTGGCCTGAATCCTGGAATAAAGAAATTAAACTTAAATTATAAAGAATTCCATGTTTGTAAGCCATAGTTAAATGCTGTGTTATATCAACATTACAAAAGCCTGGAAACCACAACCTTGCACAAAGGCTATCACAATCTTATGAAAAAAGCCAAAAAAACAAAACAAAACAAAACAAAAAACCTCTGTAATTACATCTACCCAGCAACTGCCAGTCCAACCTGACTGGCACCCGCCTTGTTATTGATCCTTGTAGCCAAGAATAGTTACCTCAAAACAATTACATAATTCTCATTATTTTCCCTTAAAATCCTCTGTCTTCCCTTACTCTCCCGAACACACACATAGTTTACTTCAGTATGTGTATTCCAGTGGCAATACCTATCCTTGAATAAACATAATTTTCTCTTAGAGCATCTTCCTCTTTGTTGTTTAGGTTGGCATAACGGAACCAAAGGCAGGACCACAATGAGGTTCCCCTCAGACAAATTGGTAGCCCCTGGAACCAAGTGTGGTATAAACCGAGCCCACTGTGTATCCCTTCTTGGATTCTAGGACTCTTTCACTTTGGCAAGTTCTTTTTTATGTACCTTGAGACTAAAGACAAGTGTTCTTCTGGTTTGAGTATTCTGTTTTCTACAGAATCGACATGCTCTCTGTGAGGCATGTCTCCTCTGTCAAATTTAAGTTTGGGTCTCCATACCTGTTTAATATTTTGTTTGACCTGCATGCTTAAAATTTTGGGGAGCACTCTGATTTTATTTGATTTGGTTATGTGCATCTGTAAATGATTAGGCTTTTTTTTTATCTTTGTTTTTGATCATGTTATGAGAGAAAAAAAACTACCCAACAATTTAAATGGTGGGCATGATCTTGAAAGATTAATAAAAAATAAAATAGGATTCTCACGCTCTAAGGCATGCCAAGCTGTTTGGGACTCTAGCCACCGACATGGAGTTTCCTCATGCACATTTTAAATCAATGCCATCATGGCATTCGTTTGCACTCCCCAAGCTTGTTTTTCTTAGAACTAAATTAGAAAGTGCAACCAACTATACAGTTAACATATAGAGCATCTAAGTTTTTGTCTGTCTCTCTATTTTTTTTCTACTCACTCTGAATTGCTGACTTCTTTATTTCTATGAAGATAATGTAATTCCGCTAATTTCAAAAGCCACTTAGAAGTTTTTCTTAGGGCATTTCAAACCAAGATAAGAGTATCAAAGGGTTTTCAAATTAATGACTTTACAAATTACAACATCTCCTTACCAACCAACATCTAGACACCTTTGCAAATGTGAACTTAAATTAGGCTATACTAACAACTGCTTAGCATGATGAAACAATTAATCAAAGGATTAATTCTAAAAGGAAATAACTAGATAAAGGTTTATGAAGGTTAGGCCTTCAAATCAAACAGGCCAAAATCTTGAGCTCAGAGCCATAACAGAAGGTATTCCTGTTGGGCATAAAAATACTTTCTCCTACCACATAGGAGAGGGGGTTAAGAAAACACCTGCAAACATTTTTCTAAAATATATCCCAGCCTGCATTGAGACTAATCAAACAACCAGACTGGCAAACAAACAAAAAGGATTGGCTAATAAAAATCCAAGGTCACTTGGATGTTTTGTTTTTCTTATAACAAAAGAAAAATAGCCAGTCCCAGCTAAAGTATAAATATTTAGAGATTTAACCCTTAAACTCATTTAAAAAAAAAACCCAAAACAGAGGAATAAAGGTACAATAATTAACCCAAAGGCCTTTTAAAATGTGATTGAAGCATCTTTGATCAGTAAGCTGTTTTAAAATTTGTCAATGAAATAAAAATAGAAATGTCTTTGGAATTGTCAATGTTCATTTTTGCCTGGGCTTACTGTTTAGAAACTTTTTTTTTTTTTCTTTTTTTCTTTTTTTTTGAGATGAAGTCTTGGTCTTTCACCCAGGCTGGAGTGCAATGCTGTGATCTCTGCTCACTGCAACCTCTGCCTCCCAGGTTTAATCAATTCTCCTGACTCAGCCTCTCCAGGAGCTGGGATTACAGATGCCCACCAACATGCCCAAGCTAATTTTAAAAATTTTTTAGTAGATATAGAGTTTCACCATGTTGGTCAGACTGGTCTTGAACTCCTGACCTCAGGTGACCCACCTGCTTCAGCCTCCCAAAGTTCTGGGATTAGAAGCATGAGCCACTGTGCTTGGCCCCTGGATTCTTTTATATATGTCTCTGATAAATGTTTTAAAATCATAAAACTATCAACCAAGCCTAAAAACAGGATGATTTTGGTTTGTGTAACACTGATAAATAAGACCACCAATTTCATAGTGTTGGTTTAATTAAAAACAGCTGTATCTTAGGCGTTATTGGCAAAATACCCATATACTTCAGAGTCTTACTTAGGTGATCACCTGATAATCATAAGCTAGAGAAAAGGTTATCAGAGAAACTTGAAATGATGACTAGCTTAGCCTAATATCTCAGTTTTCGTAAGTAAACTAAGTATAATGGTTAAAGCTAAATTAGATACATGTAAAATACCCTCTGAGTCCCAAGTGGTCTGTGCTGGTGTTGGCAGTGGCTGTGATGGGCTGAATATGCCAGTCCCCATCCTGCAGTCCTTGCGTGCGGGGTGTGGCTGCTATGGGGGTAGTGGCAGGCTGAGTGGGTCCAACCTTGGGCCCCAGTAGGAAAACACAGGTGTCAATAATGGTGGACTGAGCTGGTTAGTTCAGCTCGGTGGTGGCTCTACCCCTCTGAAATACATGGATATTTTGCTAATAACTCGTAAGATATAGCTGTTTTCATATGTTGGTTTTATTTATCAAAGTGTTACACAAACATATTCCTATTTTTAGGCTTGTTTTATAGTTTTACGATTTTAAAACATTTATCAGAGAGATATATAAAAGTGTCTAGGGGCCTGGCATGGTGGCTCACGACTGTAAGCCCAACAGTTTGGGAGGCAGAAGCGGGTGGATCAGCCTGACCAAAACAGTGAAACCCCGTCTCTACTTAAAAAAAACAAAAATTAGCCAGAAGTGGTGGCACACGCCTGCAGTCCCAGCTACTCGAGAGGCTGAGGCAGGAGAATCTCTTGAACCTGGGAGGCGGAGGTTGCAGTGAGCTGAGATCCCACCATTGCACTCCAAGCTGGGCGACAGAGCAAGAAGCCGCCTCAAAACAAAACAAAACAATAAAGTGTCCAAACTGTGCCCGGGTACCGAGGGGTGGAGCCAGGCCAGGAAAGCCTGACTTCAGGCCCCCACGTGCTGTGAACAGGCACCGGCTGTGGGAGGTAGGGGCCAGGTGACCTGGGAGTATGTACTTCAGTCACATTTCAGCCCTGGCTGGGGTGGCCCTCAGTGGCAGCTTCTTTCTGTGGGCAGGTAAGCTTGTCCTTGAGGCAAGTGAAAATGGGTCCTGGCTTCCCTGCTGAGGACGGCCGGGTCGTTGCCAATGGCTCACATTTTAGAGCTGGAGGTAGCAGCCAGCCAGCTGTGGTGGTGGCTGTGGGTAGGGAATGTCAACGGGGCTTCACAAGCACGGAGATGCAGGGACTGTTGGGACGGCAGATAAGGTACCTTCTGGTGGGGCCTGGGCTTTCAATAGGTCTTGCTGTCTGGAGCTGCTTAGGGCTGAGATTATGTGAGACCCATTGTGAGCTTGCTCTCTTGAGCAATGCCTTTGTGTGGTCTCCAAGCAGCTTCCTATGTTAGTCTCAGGGCCTCTGAGGGTCTAGGGGCTTTTCCATGGCTGGGATGGGAGAGTCTGTGGTGGGAATGTGAACCAGTGGGGTCACTCACTTACCCTTTCCTCACACTGGGGAGCGGCTCCAGGCTGAGGTCTGAATCCTGCTGAGCAAGCTGCAGTGTGCGCCTGACCTCCCTCCCACTCCAGGTGTTTCCTGTCACTTCTCTATTGAAGTCTGGTGTTCTGTATTGATCTATTCTTTATTGAAGTCCGGTGTTGATCTATTCAGAGTGTGGTTACCTGTTTGCTATTTCGGTTCTTCTTTGTGGAGGAGGCAAGTACCAGATGCCTGTAATCAGCCATCTTGAATCCCTTAATTGAATTTTGAAATTCTAAAGTTATGTTATTTTACATTAAGTGATAGACTTACTAAATGTCTGAGTCACTTCTAAATAAGAAAAAATGCTTAAACAAACATTTCTAAATATAACTATACACTTATTATTGGCTTCTTAATTTTTATAGAAAAACTACACATTTAGGTCTATTAATTCACCTAACAATTATGTTTCAGGGAAGCATGTTTCCAAAAAATTATAAAATGGTTCTTTTCTAGATAATATTGATAAGTGGCAGACAGTGCAAAATGTATTACTTCCTAGGTTTTCGCTAGAAAAGAGGTTTTTAACAGTTAAAAATTCTAATTAAGATATATAATTCTGTGTAGAAAGTGACTCAAAAAAGATGTGTTTTGATAAGAAAAAGTATAAGAAATAAAAATGAATTCCTTACTGAACAAAAGAATAATTTTATCTATATTCAGAGGTTATTGAAAATTTATATCAAAATATGGACTTATGAAGGAAGTTGAAACATGATGGAAAAGAACCAGTTAGTAGAACAGAGAGATATGAAGAAAATTATACATATGAAGATGTATTTTTGGTAAGGTAGGTTAAAAAATAATAATGACTTTTTTTCCATGACAAAGAATCTTATGTGGTAATTTTTGCCCTAAATTCAAATGACTGCTTATATAAGAAAGAGGAAGTATACGACAAAGCTGAAGTTCTGATCATGTCATGGAATGTCTGAGTAAGTAATGGAAGGTTTGTGAAAGACGAATTTATAATGGAAATTTTCTGTGTGATCAGGTTGGCTATAAGAGAATTATTTGTGTGTATTTCAAAAGATTGAGCTTTGATATTAAAAATACAGTAATACAAAACCATTTGGTTCCCTGTGTTAAAACAAGTTTTCTTGAAGTGTTGATGTGCTCTTAGTAAAATTTGCTAGGTTTTGATTTAATTTTGAAATGTGTTTTAAAACAATTTCAACCATTCGACCATCTTCTAAACTGTAGCTTCTTCCTGTTTTAGTTTCGATTTACCCTGCATTTCCTGCTGAGATACATTTAATTTCTCTAGATTTAGATTGAAAATCCTGTCTTTATTTAGATTAATTATTTTATTTCTCCAGGTAGGTTTTTCCTCTTGAAGATTTTCAAGTTTCTATCTCAGAAGTTCAACTTTTGCTTTATCTAACTTTATGTGAATTGCAGGTCATACTTCATTGCCTTCTGTTCTTCCTCTTTCTCCCCTTGAGAAGGTACATCTTTTTGCTTGACTGTGCTCATAACTCTTTCCTTCAACTTTTTCATCAGCTCCCATAATTTTTTCTTTAGTTTTAACTCTGCTGTTATGGCCTGATGCTGGAATGTTCTTTTTTGAAGGCCTAGAAAAGCAAAGTTTTTCTCCAGCCTAACTTCATTGTGTACTCTTGGCATTTCTTGATGTTTTTAATTTTTCTTTTCATGTAACCAGGAGACTTCCCATGTTGTTAGTAAGAGTCAGGTATTCCCTTGCTCAGTGTCCTATTTTTCTTGTTTACATTCCTGTGTATTATGTTGTATGGTCATAACCCTAGACACTCTCTGACTATGTCTGATTAAATTTAAGTACTAGGTTTACCTGCCAGTTTACCTAAATGAGTTTTTTTTAAGGAGAAGCAATCACTCTTCAGTACGTTTGGTTTTTTTCTTTTTGGTAACTGGCATAAGAAACAAGTATGTTGTGTTTTATGAAGATAATTCCCTTATTGCCTTTATTAGATTTTTTGATAACTTAGGAAGGCTGAACTTTGAAAAGGTTAAATTTATTTTGTTTTGTTTTTACAGTCACGTACTTTCTGTATTTTTTTTGAAGTCTTTGATTATCACTCTATTTAAATAAATACTGTTATTTCACAGTTACCTGCAATTCTGTTTGATGAAGTGTTTTGAACATTTTGGCATTTTTGATGGGCTTCCTCAGCATCAAAAATCTAAATTAATTATTTTTCACCTTGAAGTAACTTTGGAATTTTTCAGTTGGGCCTTCAGAGAGCCTCAAAAAAATGTAACTCTTATCCTATAGCAATATTAAATCATTACATTAATTTGATATATAAGAAACATTATCAAATGATAAGTGATGCTAGATACCCTTTCAATTACATTTATGGGTATGTTATTTATATAAATAATCCAAAATTGTATAAAAAGTTTAGAAACCTAATATGGCATCAGACATAATTCTGATTATGTTGTATATTACAAAAATAACCAAATGTTCCTGTCAATTGCTGATTATAACAAACTTTCATCAGATTTTTAACTATGGCTCATCTGTATCTGTCATCTACAGTTTTGATGTTTCTCAAAAAGTATTTACATTGCATTCAGATCCATGGAAATGACTAAAAGTACTCTTTTTTTTTTAGACAAGTCTCACAGTCACCTGGGCTGGGGTGCAGTGTCGTGATCTCAGCTCACTGCAACCTCCACCTCTGGGGTTCAAGCGATTCTCCTGCCTCAGCCTCCCAAGTAACTGGGATTACAGGCTCCCATCACCACACTCAGCTAATTTTTTTGTATTTTTAGTAGATACGGGGTTTCACTATGTTGGCCAGGCTGGTCTCAAACCCCTGACCTCCTGAACCACCCACGTTGGTCTCCCAAAGTTCTGGGATTACAGGCACGAGCCACTGTGCCCAGCCAGAAGTACTCTTGTATAGGTTTCTAAAAACTTTAAGATCCAAAGACAATATAATTTTTTTCTTTTTTTATCAACAATATTAAAAAAATTTTATAATGATGAAACTGACAAATTTGAGAAACTTCCGAAAAATATCAAGCAGAACAAAAATTACAGAGATTAATTAACTGATGAAGATAAAAATCATATGACTTTTTTGAAATGGTTGATTCTTTACTTAAATGTTTTATTTTCCAAATTTAAGGAAACTTTTTCTTGTAAGCTATCTGTAGCTTATACAGCAATTTGGTAAAATCTGTTTTTGTGAATAAAGGTGGAAACATTTACTTTTTCTGTTTGATCCCTCTGAAATTTGTAAACTATGTGTGGGTATTCTTGTGGCAATATGGTTATTTGTGTGAGTTTAATACAATTTTGGTATCTCTTTATAAAATCATACATTTGGAAGTATTTGTTATAATACAAAGCCTTGACTGGGATATCTTTTTTGAGAACTGGCATAGAATGCCCAGCTTTAAGGGCTCCAAGCCTTACTGTGAGTGAGTAAAAACTGTACTTCTTGACAGTCCTGGAAACTTCAAGATTGAAGGTAAAATCTGAAATCTGCCTTGGTTTGGCTTCCAAACCTCAAATGATTTTTCCATCTGAGATTCTTATGTGATCAACATACAGAGAAAAGTGTTATGTTTCTAAAGAAAAGCTAGAATACACCTGTTATGAGACCTCAGCCCTGGGCATTGTTTTAGAGTTCTTATTTTCTACTATAAGCTGACT
The DNA here is from genome assembly GCF_009761245.1 of Sapajus apella. Lineage (NCBI taxonomy): Eukaryota > Metazoa > Chordata > Mammalia > Primates > Cebidae > Sapajus > Sapajus apella. Next base: position 5,965,408 of record NW_022436979.1, on the reverse strand, counting down.
AGATCTTGAATTCTTCTAGATTTCTCCAATCCTACTTTTTTTGTGTTAGAATAGGCAAGTAGTCATGAGCAGGTAAGCAGTTCCCTGAAAAAAGAATTCTTAGAAATGCAGCCCTTTTGTAGAATCCTTGGAGATGCTGACAGTCAGCAAAAAGAGAACCATGGCCACAGTGGCTACACCTGGCCTTGTGGCTGGGCTCCTGTGACCTACAAGGGACTTATTCAGTCCTAACCGGGGATAAATGAGGTAGGGGCTTTTCTCAATTAGCGAGCATGATGTATACTCCTCTAATAAGTTGCCCAGGAATAGCCTTTTGCTCATTATAATACTCCAATCTCCTCCCAGGAACACTTCCATAGTATTACTAAAAATGGGAACTGCCCTGCACTGAAGCGGCATAAGCTGAAGCCAGCTGAATTCTAAGAGATAAGTCTCATGCCTGATGTATGGGTCACACAGAACGTTCACCAAACTGCCTGGTGCCATAACCAGAAACATTCAAACTACAAACTAGGATGATAAGTTGATAGCTTCACGCTGTAGATTGCTTTTTTCCAAGACATTGGAACGAGACTCCATATCGTAATGAGACTCTTTCCCCTGTTAATGCCTACCTTTTACACTTGGCAGGATAATGGTGTAATTGAAATTTCACATTCAGTAGCTTCTGCTGGTAACTTGACAGAACCTGATCTATGAGATGCTTTAGTCTACCTAGTGGGTGAGTATGGGAATATTTCTTATACAGCCATTGCTCACTCTCTGCTTGAGTACAACCTAGTCATGGGATACTAGATGATAAAATTGCTTTATGTAATCTATTGGTTAAACAAGGAAATGTCTGTGCTGTTACTAACACTATATGCTGCATCTGGACAAATTCTTCGGGGAAAGATCAGGTCTACATACAAAAAAATAAGAAAATAGGCCACATGATTTTAAAAAAAAGGTTTCACCTAATTTCCCACAATTATTTGATTTTTTAAATTGGTTGCCCTTAAGCCCAGGTTTACAGCTCAAACTATTATGTAAACTGAGATTATTCTATTATTATTAACTTTTCTTTGCATTTTTCATTTTAACTTTTGTTCTTATTACTTGTTAAATTTTTTCAGAGGCACAATCCCTAAGAGAATAATGCAGGCCTAGTGCTTTGAGATGGTAATAAATACCTATGAAACAGACATACTGAGCTTACCATGGACCCAGCTAGCCTTAGCCTGAGAATCACTGCCTCCAAACCTCCTTTGTGGCTCAAAGGTAGATAGAGAAGTTTTGACACTGACTTTCTCATCAATTACTGTCTCTGATGTGGGACCAGACCAGACCAAACCAGGACAAGTTCATCCCAGAACCAAGGGACAAAATTATATACAGGATAATTGATCAGCAGTGCATTTGGGTAAAGACCTTGATCAAATGAAGGAAATGTCTGAAAGCTGTAAGAATCAAAATGGAATCACATGTGCTAAAATCCTGAAAAACAGAGCTAGGGAAGACCATGAAGTTCTTACACATGAATGCCTGATAACAAAAACTATCACAGAAGACTGCAAAAAAACACAATCTCAGCAAATATCATTACAAACTTACACACACACACACACACACACACACACACAATGCTTCTTAAGAACAGCTGCCAAACAACTTCCTGCCCAACCTTGAACTGGTGCCACCTTGTTATTAACCTTTGTAGCCAACTATAATTATCTCAAAATAATTATATATTTTTTAAATTTTTTGTTTAAAATCCTTTGTCTTCTTTTACCTTCCTGAACATGCTCATAGTTTACTACGGCCTGTGTATTTCCATTGCAGTGTCTATTCTCAAATACATACCATTTTCTTTTAGAGAGTATCCCTCTCTGTGTGTTATTGAGGTTGACACAATCCACCTAAATACAAAGGGCTTAAGGACTTAGAGGACTTGGCTTAAGGGAAAAGGTGCTGAAATGTTCGTTAGTCCATTTTCAGTTTTATAGACAACCTAGGCCTTTCTATCATCGATACCATGAACTCTCCAAATTAGTTTGGCTTATCTTTTCCTGGTGCTATTGGTTCAGATTTGGGCAAAGCCTCCTCTTAAAGGACACCTTATCCTCTCTGCTCTAGGACTCTATAAACATTGGTAACTCTGACAAGAAAGTTCCAGAAGTCTATGTCCTGTCCATTATCAATCTCTTTCCATGGAAAACTCAATTCCCCATCCCCACCGCCAACTTTATTTTTACCTTGTTAATACTCTTGTGTGTTAGGGTGAATAACAGTCCCCCGAAAATATCCATGTCCTAGGTACTAGATCCTGTCAACATGTTAACTTACAGGGTAAAAAGAACTTTGCAGATGTGGTCAAGTCAAGGATATGGAGATGAAGAGGTGATTCTGAGTTACCCAAGTGGGCCCAATGTAATTGCAAGGGTCCTTACAAAAGAAAGGTATATGAGAAAAAAATAAAGGGGATAAAAGGTGATGTGATATGAGGCCCTGAGTCAAAGAATGAGGACAGCCTCTAATGTTGGAAAAGGCAAGGAATGGATACCACTCTGGAAATTCCAGAAGGAATCTCTTCTGCTAACACCTTGGTTTTAATCTCATAAGATTCATTTTAGGCTTCTGACCCCCAGAACTCTGAGGGGAACAATTTGTGTTTTTTGAAGCTCCTCAGTTTGTGATAATCTGTTACAGCAATATTGAGAAACTAATATATCTTAACATGTTCTTGGAAACTATGAAATAAGGGTATTTGAAGTAGACTCTATTATGGATCTATTATGACATACCATTGAGATTCTGGTGTACAGAACTGGGAAAATATAGGTAGTCGAGTGGGAAGAAATTCTCAATAAATTGTCTTAATAATGCTTATTTCTTACTCTGTATGCTACTTATTAACTTTTACATATATTAGTCTGCTCAATTTTTACAAAATGTGTTGAGCAGGTTGGGAAGAAACTCTTGAGTTCTTTTTATAGCTATAGAAAATGAGGTGCATAATGTTTAAGTCATGTAGCTTAAATCATACAGAAAATTAGTTCAAAAATCAAATTCTTGGGCTCCTCACCAAACCTACTGAATGAGAATCTTTGTAGGAGACTTTTATGCACACTGAAATTTGTTATGCACAGGTCTAGAGCAGAGGTTGGCAGGCTGCAGCTGGCAGGTTAAGTTTGTAAATAAAGATTTAAGAGAACACAGCTATGTCCTTTCATTTTATTGTTTATGAATGCTTTTGTTACAATGACTGAGTTGAATCAACACATAATTTATTATCTGCAAAACTTAAAACATTTACTCTCTGATCCGGCACAGCAAAAGTTTGCTGACCTCTAGTTAAGACAGCACAGGTGTTGTTGAGGTGTTAAATAGATGATTCTGTAAATTTTTTCAGTGTTATGACATGTAGCCAAGAAAATAGTTGTAAAATATCCAACACATTAGCCAAACTGCTTTGGGATAAATATATCCTCTCTTTGTTTCTGAATGTACTAGAGTACATTGCTTGAAAACCCATAGGGATTCAGAATTAGAAACTGATAATAACTAAATAATGAGTCCATTCAGTTTTTTCAAATGTGTTAGAATAAATGGCATTTCTGTTGCTATGATTAATCTACTGAAATAAATCTGAATTGCAATATTAGAATGAGATAAGCTTTTTAATGGAGAAAAATACTTTTTTGGCTTTAAACTGATATGAGCCATGAATGCACAATAAAGATGACCCCACACATTATTTTAGCCCTTATATAAATGCATGGCAAATTACATTTTCTCTAGCATTATCAAGAAATACAATAGTGTAATACTGAAATCAATATTCACACACTACTTATACAACCCACTTTATGCTTTCATAACACAATTTTTATTAAGACCATGTACTCGGCATGGAAATAACTTTATTGTGAATAGGAGATTTGATGAGATAGTTGCAAAAAATAAGCTTTATCTATGTATCTCACACACACAGGAAATTACTGTTCAAGTAATTTGAAAAAAAAAGTCTAAAAAGTTTGGAAAAAAGCTAGAAACATTGTCTATTTTTCACTTCAGGAGTAGGTTCAGTTCAGGAAAAAAAATCACTGCTTATTAGAAATTTACAAATCAAGGAAAGCGATTTTCCTCCCACCTCCCTTCCCTTTCCCCTTCCTTCCTTCCCTCCTTCCCTCCTTCCCTCCTTCCCTCCACCTTCCTTTCTTTCTTTTCTTTCTTTTTTAAATTTTTTTGACAGAGTCTTGCTCTGTTGCCCAGACTGGAGTGCAATGGCACTATCTTGGCTCACTGCAACCACTGCCTCCCATGTTCAGGCAATTCTCGTGCCTCAGCCTCCCAAGTATCTGGGATTACAGGCACACACCACCACACCCTCCTAATTTTTATATTTGTAGTAGACATGGGGTTTCACAATGTTGGCCAGGCTGGTCTCGAACTCCTGATTTCAAGTGATCTACCCACCTCTGCCTCCCCAAATGCTGGAATTACAGGTATGGGCCACCGTACCCAGCCCCTCTTTTCTTAAAATATTGTCTAGAGCTAGTTTTATCTTAGTATAAATTTTCTTCTTGAATTTCCTTTTATTATCTAATACTTTATGTTTGTGAATAGTATGAAACATTATGTCCCTCTTAACCAAGTATTGATGACAATGACCTAAAGCCTTTAGGGAAAATACTTTAAATGGCTTTTAAAAAATTTTATATTTTAAATTAAAAGTTTCATATATATAAAATGAAACAATAGTAAAATAGAGGCCCATGTAGCCATCACTCAACTTTTATCAACATTTTCCTTTCAAGTACCACATATACCTCTGTCTACTCTCAACATCTCAATCACTACTATAATTACTCTATTTACAATTGTTTATCCTGAAGGTAAAATATCACATATGCTAATGCACAAAGCTCAGCCTTACAGTTTTGAAAAAAAGATACACCCGGATAACCCATAACCCTAGGATGTCATAGAAGAATTTTTTCTCACAAGAATGTTTCCATATTTCCATTCCAGTCAACTTTCACCATTTCCCCTTAAATCTCCAGAAATGAAATTGTTCTGACTTTTTTTTTTTTCATTTTAGTTTTTCTATTTGGGAACTTTTTAAATAAAGGAAGCCTACAATTTGGTCTCTTTCTATGTCTGACTTCTTTTGCTCTCAACAACGTTGTTGAGATTCATTCATGCTGATGCATTTAATTTGTGACTTTTCATTGCTCAGTTCCATTCTAGTGCATGAATAGGTCGCAATTTGTTTTTACATCCTCCTGTTGATAGACATTTGAGTCATTTCAGAATATAATTTTTGAAACCAAAAATTTGCATTGATTGTATTGAGGAATTATTCTGTAAAGATGGCAAAATAAGCAATAATAATAAAGTAAAATAAATTCATGGCATTCTGAAACAAAGTGTATTATAAAACAAATGTAGCTGTCCTGAGACTTCTCATCTTGATAGACTCCTATCTAATAGGGGAAGACTTAGTTTTAAGTATTAAATAAGTTAATACCTATAAAGTTTTTATAAGTGTGCCTGTCACATAATAAAGGCACAGTGGGTTTTAGCTTTCATTATTTTTATTATTTGTAATAGGAAAATATAATGAAAACATTCTAAAATGACTCAATTAGAATGAAATTTTAGGCAGTATGTGATTACCATAGCATATAATACTGTCAATTTAATTTGCTATCATTTTCACCTAGAAGATAAAACAACTGAGAAATAGCAATTGCAGGTCAGCTATCTCTGTGGTTATGAGGGTTAGAATTATGTTGGTGTGATATTTTATTCCATTGCTTTTGTTCTCATAAACCTTGCTTTAAAGTTAAAAATTTACTCAATTTTTATTCTGTCTATAATAATAATGGCTTGGTGGCAGTGCAATAATAGAAATAATTTTGCTAGAGCAAGTAAATTATATAATACATTACACACATACATCTATGCTAATTCAATTTAGAATAATATAAACAGATTAATCCAATTGAAATTTAAAAAAGCAATAAAGATACTGCTTTAAAATTATGTTGAGTTGTATTTCTTTCTTTTTAAATTATTTCAGCAAAATAAGATGAAAAGTTTATATTTGCTTCATTGGTATAACCTCAAAATCAAAGTAAGAATATCACATTAAATTTTCTAATTATTTTCACTTTTAACTTTATTTAGAATTAAAAACTATAATGCACTTGGCACTTTAAAAAAGTGTGCTTTGAATTTGATCCTTACCATTCTCAAGCTCTCAGAGGAAAAATACAGAGACTATCAGTGTAGCTAAAAATCTCAGCCTAGGGCAGTGGCCCATGCTGTAATCCCAGCACTTTGGGAAGCTGAGGTGGGTGGATGATTGAGCTAAGGACTTTGAGACCATCTTGGATAATAATCATCTGAAAACCATCTTGGGATAATAGGTAATAATAAAAGTCATCTTGAGATAATAGTCATCCAAAAACCTCAGATTTTTACACATGGACTGCTGTTTTGCCAAGTTACCTTATGTTGTAGGATTTTTCAGAAATATATTACAGAACAATATGTTCTTTGATACTGGTAACTAAGTTACCTTCTTTTAATTTTGGATGATAATTGATCCTTTGAAAACCTAATAAATATTGACATAGGTATCTAATACATTAGCTGTTTGTTTCAGCATTTTTACCTAAAAATTCACTAACTATACTTTTATATGATAATCAAATAAGATAATCATGGAATAAATAATATAATATCCATGGAAAAATCACATATAATACCTACATATTTAGCATTTATATTCTCTCTAGGTAGATATCAACTCATTTTTAAAAATAGGTTTAAAATGATTCTCTCTAGATAGATTCAACTCATTTTTAAAAATAGGTCTTTTCAACACTTTTTCAATCAATTAATACTGACTGTCATATAATTTGTATACTTTATTCAATTTGTCTGTAAGAGCTAAATACGTAGAGGCTTACCTGATATACTATGCTTTATTTGGCATTGATTTAAAGCAATGTTCAAGAAAACATTTGACAGAAAGAAAATAATATTAATCATGTATTAATATTCCTTGCAAGACATTATTATTCTCACTATAATTTCTTATTTTTTTAGTATTCAAATTTGTTTTACTTACAATATATAAAAATTTTTTCTAAGATATTTACTCCAGCCTTACTGTTCTATGATTCATTTGTCTTTTCTACCATTTTGAAATGCCACATAAATGCAATGTCATTCCCATAATTGCTCAAAGATTAATATTAGTGGCTCTGTCCTAACAATTGAAAGTCCATTTTGGGGTCATGAAATGGAAATAATCCAGACCTGGAGACATATTCCTGTTTATATATATCATTAGTTTCTTATTATCTCCTCATGAAACCAATATTTTGGAATTCTTAAACCATATTGCACTAAAAATGTTTGAATTTGAGAAAATGGAAGAAGATTAAGACGTGTACTTTCTTTGCTCCTTACAATCTACCAGTTTTACATCATCTTCACTAAGATATTCTATATAAACTTTCAACTAAAAACAATTTGTCAAAATTATTTCAATAACTTTTAGCTCTATACCTTCCTGAAGCAATTCTAAAAGTTTTCTTCAGAATGTTTAAATACCCTAATTGATATCTTAGTAAGAGCTATCATCAGTACTACACTTAGAAAGAGAGCTGTAATTGATGGGGAAAATACTAGATGAGGCCTTCAGGATTGAATGTGAGACATCAAGGATTTTCAATGTTTCTTTATAACATAAGGTGATAATGTGTTGATCCTCAAAAGGAAGAAGAATAAAGCATAGTAGAAACAAAGGATATAGAGCCCTTAAAAATTGTTCAAGATGAAATCTCACTATCCAAAGCACAATTATACTTGTAAGCCATTAGTAAAGTTATTAAGTTCACAAACAGGTTGATGGGAGTGGTTTGGGAGATTTTTTTTTTTTTTTTTTTTTTTTTTTTTTTTAGCAGGGAGAGGATGTTTGGGAGTGAGATTGAGATTGAGGCACTTAAACAAAAAGAAGCATGACTTTATGGAGGTTTTGAGACAGTCCCTTAACTCTCATATGTCATAAAATTTGGAGGTTCAATCAAAGTTTATCTCCGTCTCTAGCAGGCAGGTCTCATGTAACACCTCAGTTTTATGCTGGTTGTATAATAAAAAGAATCCTAAATCTAAACAGTATAGTTGTCATGCTCATTTTTTGTTTAAATTTCCGAGGAAATTATCTAGGCATTCATTTTTTTTCTTTTTAAAACAATTACCATTAATCCTAATTAAATTATCAGTCTCTGGGCCTCAGAGTGCTGACATATAATTTGTTCTGACATTTTTCTTGTGATACCCAAAAGCTCTGGGTTCTTTTTTGTTCCAATAACTGAAGCATGATACAGTAGAGCTTGCTGAGTTTCTGATTAGAAGTATTGCCAAAGCTGTAAGTTGACAACTTGTTAAATCCCTTTGTTGTTTCTATAGATACATACCAGCAGGCATGGTTCAGGTAACTTAAGGCAAGTAGATTTTGATGATGAGGAGTGAAGGACTTATATATATCCTTCTGATGACAGCATTTTCTTTTCAGGAAGGGTGATTGTATTTCCAAATTGACTCCCAATTTCTCTTTCTCTATGAGAGCCCTGACCATGACTACTTACGGTTTGGAAAACTGCTTAAATAACAGCATCTTTTCTATCAATTATGCCTATTTTAAATTTGGCTTTCATGTGTAAATAAGCTTGTTAGTCAAAGGAATGTTGCTCTTTCATTAAACACTTGTAGGTATTTTCTGCCTTTAAATTATAAGGAGAAGCTTTAATTGTACAAACAACGTGCATGCTCACATTTGCCATTTTTTTGATTTAGGTATGAAATTATTTGGCATGTTTCTAATTACTTTCTCTTCAGCTAAATCTTCAATTATGCTGTTTTACCTTTGTTTGTCTTGTTTCAATAAGTAAGTGATTGAGTAATTTTGTAGGTAAAACAAGTAAACAAATAAAAAGTTAGACATATAACAAGGAAAAATACAACCCAGCAAGTTAAGCTCAACAAAGGGAAACAGCTGATTATAAAAGAGCATTGTGCTAGAACACTTCAAAAAATAGAGAGTCCTAGAGGATCTTGTCTGCTTTGGTTACCTACTTTTCTGAAGGGGGCTTTAAATCTCAATCCGTTTCTTGAAGAGTTTAGGCAAAAATATGTATACCATTATTTCTTTGCAAGATAATTTGTAAGGCAAACTGTTGCTGCTCAAGCTGTATAAACATATCTTGGATTTCTACTGAAACATTTAATTCAAAGCAGCATTCACAGTGTCGGGGGAAATGACAAAATGTTTAAAAATAATAGACATTGCTTAACTCAGAGTCATCCGTGCATCATAACATTTTATATAGTCATTGTACTGTCTATAGGAAAAGAAGGAGAAATAAAGATGTCTGATTTTAAGAAATATTTTTCTGTTATACTTACTTGGTAGTATATATGTTTATACTGCTCAAATTGTTCCTAATTTTATAATTTTGTATGTAATTTTCAGGTGTTTATACTCTGTGCTACTATGTAATACGATCTAAATAAGAAAAATGCTAATCACTGATAGATTAAGTAATATCTTACCTTTATAATGCTATAGCATAAATTCATTAAGTGACAAAAATGGGATCAGAATGTGAGGCTAGTGAAATAAAGCCTTCCTTGCTAATTCTTATAAAATGTTGAATGCAGTGCATAACAGATCTACTATTACACAAATAAAACAGAAGACATTCTGAAAAGTGCTAAGACCCTTAAGAAGAAATTACCTACATATACATTATAGGTGAAAAGTGTATCAAAATAAAGAACTAAAAAATGTACTGCCCTATTCTGTTTTGTCTGCTACAATAGAAAAGCTCAGACTAGTTAGCTTGCAAACAACAGAAGTTTATTTCTCATCATTCTATAGGGTGGGTAGTCCAAGATCAAAGATGCCAGAAAATTCAGTGTCTGGTGAGGGTCCACTTCCTAGTTCATACACAGTATCTTTTAGCTATAACCTCTTATGTTTGAAAGGGTAAGAAATATCTGTGGGGCCTCTTTTATAAGAGCACTTATCCCATTAATAAAGGCTCCAGCCTTATAACTAATCATGTTTTAAAGTCCTATTCCTAATACCATCTCCATGGATGTTAGAATTTCAACACATGGATTTTGGGAGAACACAAATATTTATAGCGTGTAGAGCATTATGTCATTAGGGAAATGCAAAGGAAAATAACATGAACATACAACTATACACCTATTAGAATGGCCAAATTCCAGAACACTGAAAATACCAAATGCTGATGAGAATGTGGAGAAACAGGAATTCTCATTCATTGTTGATGGGAATCAAAAATGACACAACCTCTTTGGAAGACATGTTGGCAATGTCTTACAAAACTAAGCATATTGTTACCATAAGATTTAGCAATCGCACTCCTTGGTATTTACCAAAATAAGTTGAAAACTTATGTCCACAAAAATGCCTACACATGAACATTTATATCAGCTTTATTCATAATTGCCAAAATTGAAAGCAATCAACATGTCTTTCAGTAGATGACTGGATAAATACACTCTAGTACATGCAGACAATGGAATATTATTCAGCTGAAAAGAGATGAGCTATCAAGACATGAAACAATATGGAGAGGCCATAAATGCACATTGCTAAGTGAAAGAAGCCTATCTGAAAAGGCTAAGTACTGGATGTAATATGACATTTTAGGAAAAACATGACTCAGGAGACAGTTAAAAGATTATTAGTTTCCAGAGGCTGCAGAAAGAGGATGAATGGATGACAAAGAAGATTTTTAGGATGGTGAAAATACTCAGTCTGATCCTATAATAGCGTGTGCATGTCATTATACATTTGTGTAATCCTATAATACATAAAACACACAGAGTGAATCCTAATGTAAACCAAGGACTTTGATTAATTATAATGTGTTAATGTTGGTTTATCAAATATGACAAATGTCCCAAGATGGTGAAGAATGATGATAATGTAAGAGTTGAGTCTAGGCAAGTATAGGGCAGCAGGTATGTACGCAATCTCTGTGCCTTCTACTCAATATTGCTGTGAACCTAAAACTGCTCCAAAAAAAATAAAGTCTTATAAAAAAGAAAATGTAAGTAACAGTACTGAAAACCAACAGTTAGCAGAAACCCTAAAATAGAAAATTACTCCCAAGTATACCACTGTAATTGTAAAAAGACAATTTCAAAAATTATTAAATTAAAATTCAAAATTTATATAGTGAGTATTTTAGGAGTGTAAATCTAAAATCTCAAATTTTAAATCATAGTATAAATTAGGACAAAAGAAGGGATAAAGTGCTAAGTTTCTCATATTAGAAAAATGTCACTAAAGTTATTTCATTCAATTAACTTAAGCTTGTGTTTTCTCTACTGATTCTCTAAAGTTTGACAAAACTTCAAAATAAAATAAAACTAAAAATAATATATCAGGAATCTAAAAGAAAACAATATTCTTATTTCTAAAGTTGTTTACTTTATTTAATCATGTGGCACTGACATGAACATAGATGCTGTTCACATCATTTCTCTCCATCTTTGATAGCATACATTTTTAAGATCAGGCTAGGTTTTCTTTATTATTGCTAAAAACTGAAAGTTCTTATAAATATATTTTTAGAAAATTTAAAATGTGACACAACCTAAATTTATTTCATTTCAGAGGTCTCAAAGTAATTTTCTTAGGAAACTTTCTTTTGCTGCTGAAACAAAACTCCTTGAGTGATTATCTAATGATGCTTATTGCCTGTGAGAAAAGGGCTCTTAGAAGATCCAAATGGGACTTCCAGCCACCAAGAGGGAAACGTAGTACAGGAATATATCCTGCACAAAATTAAGTGAGATTACTATTCCTAATTTTTTTTAACGTTTCCTTGAACGTGTCAAGGCAAGAAAACAAATGAACTGTTAGCTCCATTTTCTTTTCTTTTTTTGGGTGGCTTCTACCCAGAACATAAGAATTGCTTCATAATGAATAGTAGTTCTGTTTTCTTTTAGGAGTTATGAGTGTCAGTATATTCAGAGATTCAAATGTATCATCCAAATTCGCAACATTTAACAGGAAGATATCTTTTCTATAGTTATGCAGCAATCAGCAGAAGTATGTCTAATTCCTTTGATCAAATAGGGAATACAACATAGAAAGCATTTATTAATTGTAATCTGGAGTCTGTTCTGTACAACCAAGGTACCCTTCCAGTTTAAGCCACCGTTTTATAAATAACTGGCAACTCTTGTGAGGTTGGATTTCTGTGACAACTCTCTAGGAAGATTCTTGGCAGAAAATGCTTATTGGCTAATATAGCACATCCTGAAATAGATGCAATTTTTTTCTTTAATTTTTAAAATATGCTAGTGACTAACTAAATATTGCGAAAGTACTATTATCACTTTCTCCAAACAATTTTTTCCACAGTTCATCCCACCTTCTCTAAAAGATGTTTGATGCAACATCAGATGTAATGATAGCTATACTGATGGCCTCCAATAATTTTTTATCCACTTTTTATTTCCTTCCCTCATGATCAGCTGTTGAGCACAATTCACATTTTCAGTAAATTATTCAAAAAAGAGGAACAATAATCTAACATTTTTATTCTTGCCTTAGCTGTATTCAGCATTCAACATCTCATAACATAGCTCAAAAAAGGATTTATATTCTTATAAGCCTTGCCTTCCAAAATACTCAAAAAAGAAAAGATAAAAGGGAACCTCTAAAAGTCCTAGAGTCCACAATAAGTCATAAAAGAAAAAGAACATTCTGTTTTACCTTCCCAGAGACAGGAACGTCTCACCAATCAATGGTCAAATTTTAGCTAAGTTTCATAATTCCCTTTATTTGACAAGTTCTTTCTTTCAGAAGTCTTTTATAAAAGTTACAAGTTGTTTTAATCAAGTGACATAGCTGTAAGCATTTTATTATTCTTTTGGCTACTTCCTTGACATCTCACCAAGATTAGTATGCTTTATTTTAACCAGTGAAGCCAATGGATGAATATCTATCATGTCTCTTAAGAGGCCCTTTGTGCTGGGGCTGCAAACTTCATCTGCTTTGGGATGTTACAACCAAGAAACACAAGGGAACTTTGCTTTCTGTTTCTCAGCCATGTGGCTAATTTCAGTTTACGGCCATTTGAATATTTATTTATTTATTTATTATACTTTAAGTTCTGGGGTACATGTGCAGATCATGCAGGTTTGTTACATAGCTATACCTGTGCCATGATAGTGGTTTGCTGCGTCCATCGCCCTGTCATCTACATTAGATATTTCTCCTAATGCTATCTCTCCCCAATCCCCCCACCCCCTGCTATTCCTCCACTAGCCTCCCAACCCTAAGGTCCCAGTGTGTGATGTTCCCTTCCCTCTGTCCCTGTGTTCTCATTGTTCAACACCCACTTCTATTCTTCATTACTGAAAGGCAATTGCTGAGAGTTTGATATTTGTCTTTTTTAAGTGGTTTGTCCATGGGGAGGCAAAAATTTTGGTTGGTTGACAAAGTTATTCACAACTTTACAACTGGGTCATTCAGACTGCTGTTTATATGATTTTAAAATGGCCCTGTGTCACATTCTGTGCTATGATATTATGTTGATTCATCTGTTGAAAAGGCATCCTCATATTTTCATCTGTCAATTCTTATTCAACTCTGAGGACAATCAATTCTAGGACCATTCCTAGCCTCTGCTGTGAACCTTGTCATTTCATATACACTCATGTCAGTTACAACACTTGCTAATTTTGACTGAGTACAACTCTTTTATCCAAAAAATTAAATTTATAATGACCCACGTTCGTATTTTTGACTTTAACAAAATTCTTCATTTATGGAGAGCCTTAGAACTAAAAGAGACAAAATCTCTGATACTTTCATTGATTGATTCAGTGAATTGTTAGAAATCAATGAGAACTTCAAATGGCCTTTAAAATTTATTTCCTGAAAAAATTAAATGACATAATATGAGAAAAACCCAAAGTTTCAAAATTCAAATTTTTTTTTCTTTCTTTCTTTCTTTTTTTTTTTTTTTTTTGACTTTCTCTGCCACCCAGGCTGGAGTGCAGTGGTGTGATCTTGGCTCACTGTAATAACTGCCTCCTGGGTTCAAGCGATTCTCTTGACTCAGCCTCTTGAGTAGCTAGGATTACAGGCATCCGTCACCAGGCCCAGCTAATTTTTTCTTTTTGTAGTAGAAATGGGCTTCACTATGTCAGTCAGGGCTGGTCCCAAACTTCTGAGATCAGGTGATCCACCTGCCATGGCCTCCCAAAGTGCTGAGATTATAGGCATAAGCCACAGTGCCCAGCCCCAAATTCAGATTTCTATTGCACCTCTGATTTTCTTTTCTACCCGAATACTTGTAATGGTTAATTTTATGTGTTAACTTGACTGAACAACCATGTGCCCAGATATTTGATCCAAAATTGTGGAGTGTATTTGTGAGGGTGTTTCTGGGCGAGATTAGCATTTTAATATGCGGTCAGAGGAAAGCAGAACATCCTGCTTTACTCACCTGATAAATTGAAAAACTCAATAGAAGAAAAAGGCTGAGTAAGAAGAAATTTTGACTTCCCAACTGAAGCTTAAAGACGTCAGTCTTCTCTTATCTTCAAACTGGAACAAAACTGTTGGCTCTCCTGGGTCTTTCTGACCTGATTCTGGTAGTTCTTAGACTCCACAATCATGTGAGCCAACTTTTTATACCTATTGGTTATTATTAGAGAGAGAATCCTACCTAGTGCAAGACTCTTCTTCTCTTTCTTATTCTGCACAACTTGTAAAAAATGGTATGAGGGGCTCATGCAGAACCTCAGTAATGGTTGCAATGACACTCATATGTTCTATTTTTCTAAACACACAAAATGAACTATCTAAAGTAAACTTTGTAAATTTAAAAATAGGTGCTACTATTTCAAACACATACCCTGACAGTGTACATTAACTGTTTTCCTAGAGTAATAAAGAGCATGAATGAATAGGAATACTTTGTAGCCACTTGAAATTGCTGGACTTTGAATACTTATTTAACTACTAGATCCTTGACAAAAAACCTACTTTTCTTCTATGTGACAGTATCCATGTCACTATTTGGAGAAAGATTTAGTAGGTAAATGGTGTTGAAAAGTCAATGTAATTTACTTAAAAATGACTAATGAACCAAACAAACATCTTTTTGCACCAACTTACTATTACCAATCTTTATTAGAACCATTAGCCAATTAGTTCACAGATACAAGTAGAATAGCTGTCACAATTCAGATAGTCCTTTCTAAACATTACTACCAATTTTCCAATGTTTGTGAGGACCAATATCTTTCACAGGAACTGGAGGAATAATAAATCATCTTTTTTATTTGAAAATATTTATACCACATACAAGTCTTTATGATACCTCTTCCAGGTAAAGAAGTCAAAACACAAAAGATATTAGGATTTTGATTTGTATAAGATCTGAGAAGCAATAAGCCATATAGTTGTTCAAAATGACAAGGGATATTTAACAAAATTATATTCTTCTACCCACCCTGTGATAAATTATTCACCATAGATGGTCCCTTATTTTGTTCACTATTGGCCTGTGGTCTGCCTTGTTTAGAGGTATCTTTTTGATTTTAGTTGGAGAGATCAACAATATACTATAATTTAACTGTATTACTACAAGGCCTTATAGAATCTCATGTTATTTATTTTGGTATTTAATATTGATTTAAAAACTTTATATTTTCTTGGATGGTCAGCACTCATCCAGGAAATAGATGATTTCCTATAATATTCAACAGATATTGTTAGTTCTCAGGAGTGTTCTATATTTCCTTTGACATGTTAGTACCAATATGGCAAAAAATCTCCAAAACAAAACAGACTTCTTACAGAAAAAAAATCTATTACTTCTGATATCAATTTTAATCTGATGGATGGACATGTTTAGAACATAGATTAAAGAGTTTCAGAAGTATCTAATACCAATCACAAATATATCTTAATGGAGTCTCTGCAGGATTTTACAGGCAACCTCAATGCAAAAGCACTAAATCCTCTATTCTAGAGCTTCTCCCCTGGAAACTTGAAGTATATTTTACAATTTTTACCCTTAAAATTGTATATGCCTAGAATAGGGACTTTCTGCAAAATATTACCAAATTTTACTTTATTGGTGAATAGAAAATTAAAAAGTGAGCTTGGATCCTGCCTCAGAAAATAAGAACTCATTACTTACCATTGCTTATCTAAGTCATTCTCTGAACCCTTTTGCTATGTCATTTTCTTTTGTCTGCAATATGTAGCAGTTTCTTAGTCACATCTGTGCTTAACATCCAAATAGACCAGGAAATGACGCTGTGAGTTTGAAAGATATATTAATCTTTAATTTTTCTATCGCCAATTTTTCTCCAAAGCATTAGCATCGTTTCATTTTTACAAACAATTCACTATCATAATATATTCAAACCTGTAGCCTCTTTAAAAAATGTATGATTTATATTTGAGTTTACCAAATAACAAATAATTTAAAAATTATTTTGTTCACTCTTTTCTTGTAGGTACAATTGCATGTTGCTTATTTCAACATGTAGCATTTATGCTTTTGTTGTCTCAAAAAATTCCTTATTTCATATTTGCTCTTGAATGAGTTAATCTCATATAGTTGACACTTCTTTGGTTGAGCATTTTAAAGGTATTACTTCACCATATTTAAGGATCTATTGTTTACTAATTAAAAAATGATACTCCTTTGTAACTTTTTGTAGATAATCTGTTTTCTCTTTAGAAGTTCCTAACCTTTTTTGGATTATTATCAATGCCATGTGATTGCACCATAAGGTGCTTTGCTTGTATTTATCCTTTTTGGGATAGAGTGTTTTTTCTAAATATGAGAGCCTAACAGTTTCTTTAGTTTAAAAAAATACTTTATGTTATCTCTGTAAATAATTTCTCACTCTTATTTGCTCTATTCTCTTCTTTACTAATTCTCACTAGTGGGATTTTGGAGCATTTCATTTACTTCTGTTTTACTTTGAACTTCTAATTCATGTCTTCCATGTCTTTATACCTTTATTTTATGCTTCTTTAGATCTGTCTTCCAATTCATTAATTATGTCATTTACTCTATTGAGTCTCATGTTGAACCCTTCTATTTTTATTTTAAAGACCATATTTTTATTTCTAGAATTTCTATTTGATTGTTTTTATTAACTGGTTTTCTGTTTAATTATCTGATATTCACATTAGGTTTTTCCTTCTTTTTTTCTCTTTGAACATTTAAATCTCATTTATTGGCCATCTATTTGCATTTTCTATTGTATAATTCATGTGGCAATATATGACTGCTTTTGCATTTTTTGACTTTTTCAAGGCAGCTTGTTTCTATATGAGCTTTGTCATTTTAGAATACCTACAGCATTTTTTTAAATGGAATTCATCAGTTGTGGAGGTATTTCCAGAAACAATTTCACATTCATATCTACCAGAATCTTTTAGGTTTCACTGTTCTGGACCTATTTTCAGCATGAGTTTTCTACATTTCAAGGTAGTGTGAATTTGCATGCCACAAATATGCAATGCATGGGCTTAGCATTTTGATTTGTCATGAGGGAATTACTCTACTCATTAGCCATAACTGTCAACCCACTCTTATGACTAATATGTGCCAATATTTATAGGACATAGTCAGAGTCTCCAGCTAGATATGGTTAAAACTCATAGAACAAAAGTACAGATGACATAGAAGATTATATGCTGGTACAGATAAAGATTATTCAAATTCCACTTATTTGGAGTTGTCTGAACAACACCTATAATACAAAACAAGGCTATACACGTCTGAGTTGACTTTCTTATAAGATATGTATAAGGAGTATGTCTTCCTTGACAATCACAATGTTTGTTGTTTCTTGCTGCTTTATAATTCAATCTCCAATTAATGTATTACTTTTGTTTCCTAGCCTCCAATTTATTACAACCTTGTTTCCCTCTAATTTTCCAGATGCTGATTTATCTCTTCACCTTTCAGTAAGCATTTTTTTTCCCTTTAATTTAGATCAATATTTCTTGAGTTGACTACCAAATCATCTTACCTTACCTCTCTGTCTTGGTAAACTTTCACATTAAACTCTGAATTAATAATCACAGGGACTTTTTCCACCAATGGGTCTGAATGAATTTCAATAACAACCTGTCCTAGTTTCTTGATGTAGCCCCAAAGTGTCTACTTTTGGATAACTGGACTATGGAGGCCCAAGAGAGAATCAGGCTAATGCCAACTGGCTAGGAATGTCAGGCAAGTCTCCCTTTTGAAAATGAGACTCCAGATCATTTCACTGTAACTCTGTGTATGACTGCTTTCTGGAAAGAAGATTTCTTTTCCTCTAGCACAGATATTCCTCTGTAGCCTGCTGCTACAGAGGAACTCAGCCTACGTAAAGCATATGTAAATCCTGCTGTTCTCAAGATGAAGACACAATTGTACATGTTTCTCTAGTAGGCTACAGGGAAAAGTAGAGTTGTCTACATGTAGATTGTGTGTATATCTTAAATTACTGGAATAGGATTTATTCAGGGCAAGGGCTGATACAGGAGAATAGGGAAGGAATGAATGTAGATCCCTTTGTAACTATAAACTATTACAAAATATATATAGTTCCATTAAGATAACATTAAACAAAATAAACCTATGCTTTATGAATACCTTTAGACTCACATAGTGTCTGGTAGCAATTCATCTTTAACATGAGCAGAAATGATTCAAATCAGCTTTTAGATTAATACAATATAAAATCATCTGCTTTAGCATGTAAGAGCAGTAGTTATTTTTTAAAAATTCTGGCTTCTGGTTAAAAACCTACGTGTGGATTTTCAGGTCTGAGCATTGGCAACTTTAAGGAATTTACCCAGCAGGTCTCATGAGGGAAAGCCACCCTCCCCACATCACACTGGGTGCATAGCCTGAGGGGTTCACTGCAGTCTCTCTAGAAGGAGTTGCAATAAGGACGCAGTGTCCCTGGCCAGCCATACTTTCATGTATATTTGTTTTTCTAGCCCAGACACCTTTATTCTGAGGTCTCCTTATCCTAGGCCTTGATCAGAGGTCTTCTTCAGGCTCTTCTGCTGAAGAGAGGGAAATTTTGAAGATACTTTCTCCATCACTCTGACTTAATAATCAGTAATTTTCCACTCCTAACCCTACACCACTCTCTCCTCTTAGGCCCCAGGTCCACTAAACTGCAGGAGCCTTGTGTTCAGAGTTCCCTTGACCGTGAGATGTCCTACCCCTGATCTATCTGACCCTTTATGGGAACATCATTCTCTGGTGGGGAGTGTGGGAGTAAGAATGAAATAGAGGGAATCAGCACCTTCTCCAGTGTTAAACTCTTAAATATGCTCCGGCATTAAGCAATGCTTATGGACTTCACTGTTTACTCTTTTGGCTCCTTGTTGCTTTAACAGATACATGGCAGCTCAGCTCTGTCTGCAGCTCAGGTGCCTGACACCTCTGGTGTTGAATGCTTGGCCTTGTTATTAGGTACAGAAATACCTCTCAATTGTTCCTAAGAGCCAACTACTCTTGGTAAAACACCTGACATCATCCACACTAAATACAAAATGTTAAGGCTTGAATTAAGATGGACATCAGAGTAACTTCTTTGAGGGGTAACAACTTTTGGCCTAAAAGACCAGCTAGACAGTCCTCTTTTCATTTGAATGGCTCTCATGCATAGTTATATCAACTGAATTTTTCATGTTGAGCTATCCTGATTTGTCATTGAAACTGCTGTTATCTGGGTTTGAAATAAGAGATTTAATAAGCTTCTGTAGCATTGAGAAGCTGCTGGTAAAGACATATTCTAGCTTTCTATTTTTAAATAAATTACATTAGAATAAATTTAGTAAATCTCTGCTGGGTTATATATTCCCCAAGAATATGTAGAAACTCTTCTTTAATTATTTTGCAAACTACTCATTACAACTGGAGTTTTCACAAAGGGGAAGATATTTTATTAATATTTTCCAAAGTCAGGACTTTTTTCACCTTTTATAAAACAGATATATTTCCTTTAGTTAAACAAGAACTGTATAATTTACAATGCTTTCTTTTTACCATGGCTTCTCAGAAACTCAAGACTAGGATTTGTTTAATATTTTCTATTCTTTTTAATTAGATTTTTAATTTTAACCCTTATTTTGATTTTTTGTGTCTCATTTCAACTCACTTTAAAATACCTTCTCAAAAGGTATAAAAACAAAGAAATAATGAAGTAAATTACTGATGTTTAATAATTAGTCAATATATAATTGCTAATTTAAAATTAAGTAAAATAAGTTAAAATTTAATATAAATTGTTTTAAAGTAAAATCTCAAAATATTCAAAGAACATATTAAATTGCAAAGTTAAACAAAGACTGTCTCAAGATAATACCAAAGTAATTACAAAAAAAAGAGGCAAATTAGATGGTTTTATGAACTAGCAGATTTTTACTGATTAAGTTTGAATGGCATATCTGCGATTGACCAGGGAGAAATATAGGTGACATTGAATAAGTGCAAAATATGATACCAGTGAGCATTTATTTTTTGCATCAGCATAATCTAAATCTCCTGAGTGAGAATTAGAATGATGGAGCAGTAATGCAAAGAAAGGTATAGGTGAGTTTCAGTATTAGGCTCCCCAATAAGTGTTTGCATTTAAAACAGTAGGCTATGAGAAAAGCAGAATTTATAGTCTACTTTATAGCTATGGATTGGAAAGAGCATAGAAAGCGGTTGAAGTATCCAGGCAGAAGTCCTGGATCCTAGAGGAAGGTAACCTGGGTTAGAATCTACAAACCACTGCTCGACAAAATAAGAGAGGACACGACAGATAGAGAAACATTCCATGCTCATGGTTAGGAAGAATCAATATCATGAAAATGGCCATACTGCCCAAAGTAATCTATAGATTCAACGCTATCCCCAACAAGCTACCAATGACCTTCTTCACAGAACTGGAAAAAAAATACCTTAAACTTCATATGGAACCACAAGAGAGCCCACATAGCCAAGTCAATTCTAAGCAAAATGAGCAAAGCTGGAGGTAACACACTACCTGACTTCAAACTATACTACAAGGCTACAGTAATCAAAACAGAATGGTACTGGTACCAACACAGACATATAGACCAATGGAACAGAACAGAGGCCTTGGAGGTAATGCCACATATCTACCGCCATCTGATCTTTGACAAACCTGACAAAAGCAAGCAATGGGGAAAGGATTCCCTGTTTAATAAATGGTGTTGGGAAAGCTGGCTAGCCATGTGCAGAAAGCAGAAACTAGACCGCTTCCTGACACCTTACACTAAAATTAACTCCAGATGGATTAAAGACTTAAACATAAGACCTAATACCATAAAAACCCTAGAAATAAACCTAGGCAAAATCATCCAGGACATAGGCATAGGCAAGGATTTCATGACTAAGACACCAAAAGCATTGACAAAAAAAGCCTAAATAGACAAATGGGACATAACTAAACTCCAGAGCTTCTGCACAGTAAAAGAAACAATCATTAGAGTGAATTGGCAACCAACAGATTGGGAAAAAATTTTTGCAATCTACTCATCTGACAAAGGGCTAATATACAGAATCTACAAAGAGCTAAAACAGATTTACAAGAAAACAAACAAACAAACCCACTCAAAAGTGAGCAAAGGATATGAACAGACACCTTACAAAAGAAGACATACATGAGGCCAACAAACATATGAAAAAATGCTCATCATCACTGGTCATTAGAGAAATGCAAATCAAAACCACATTGAGATACCATCTCACGGCAGTTAGAATGGCGATCATTAAAAAATCTGGAGACAACAGATGCTGGAGAGGATGTGGAGAATTAGGAACACTTTTACACTGTTGGTGGGAGTGTAAATTAGTTCAACCATTGTGGAAGACAGTGTGGCAATTCCTCAAGGATCTAGAAATAGAAATTCCATTTGACCCAGCAATCCCATTATTGGGTATATATCCAAAGGATTATAAATCGTTCTATCATAAGGACACATGCACATATGTGTTCATTGCAGCACTGTTTACAATAGCAAAGACTTGGAACCAACCCAATGCCCATTGACAAAAGACTGGACAGGGAAAATGTGGCATATATACACCATGGAATACTATGCAGACATAAAAAATGGTGAGTTGTGTCCTTTGAAGGGACATGGATGAATGTGGAAACATCATTCTCAACAAACTGACACAAGAACAGAAAATCAAACACTGCATGTTCTCACTCATACGCGGGTGTTGAACTGTGAGAACACATGGACACAGGGAGGGGAGTATCACAAACTGGGGTCTGTTGGGGGGAACTAGAGGAGGGACAGTGGGGGGTGGGCAGTTGGGGAGAGATAGCAAGGGGAGAAATGCCAGATATAGGTGATGGGGAGGAAGGTAGCAAATCACATTGCCATGTATGTACCTATGCAACAATCTTGCATGTTCTTCACATGTACCCCAATACCTAAAACACAATGAAATACACACACACACACACACACACACACACACACATATATATATATATATATATATGGGAAAAAAAAGAAAGGAAAAGGCAGCATCTTCAGGGAATTGGGAAGAGTATGGAGAAAAGAGAAACAAGTGCCAGTCTGAGGAATTCATGAGGTCAACAGAGACTGCAGAACATTCATTCAGGAAGACAAGTTACAATCTGAAAACCAACTCCTCCTTTTCCAATGAGCCTATCAATATCTTTTACTGAGGTGCTGAATTGGCTGTTTTTAGCAAAAGCTGCCTGGTCATCTTGTTTTGGTGGTCTAACTTACGGGTGTACATTTGTGCACTGAGATTTTAATTAATCCCTTCTAACTGCCCTGAATTTCCACCTTCCTACTTTCATACACTATGAGCTAGGACTCAAAAGTTCCCAGAAAAACAGAGTGGAGTCTTTGAGTCATTGAGAAGGGTTAATACAGAAGAAAACACCCAGTTATTGCACTTAGGAATGACCTGGACATCAAAAAACTCATTTCCTTTCTGTACAAAGTTTAACCTTTTCAGTGTATTTTCTCATTTGTAAAACTGAGATAATAATGCCAGCCTGGAATATAATTGTGAGGGGTTCAGTTATGTAAATCACATTACACTATGCCTGGAACATGATAAACACTCAATTAATTATCGCTAATAATTATTTTTGCTTAATAGAATTTTTTATACAGCTTTACCATTTCCTTTTGGCATAATAATTATATTTTTCTTTTTAAAATTATTCACTATTTAAAAATGGTAATCTGAACTATTCTATATTTGTATGTTTTATGTCTGTGTCTTCAAATATTAGCTATTATTTTTCATTTGTGTATTCAATCACTCAATTATGTATTGAGCATCTACTATGCAATTGAAACTGAGTTAACAGGAAATAAAACAGGCAGAAATCTCTGCTCACTGGAGCTTGGACCCATAATAATTTTATAATCATTAAGGGCCAGCTATGTATTAGCTACCACATGAAACACCTTGCACATAGATTCTTATCAAATCAATAACAATGTTTGGGATAAAATAGAATATATCAACGGAAAGAAATAATTTATTAACATAACTACATGATAATAAGAAGCCAAGTAACCAATGTAATTTTTAGTTCTGGTATAAACCACCACTCAACTACTTTTGATACCTAATAATTGATGGTGAAAAAGTAGTGCAGATTCTGAAGTTGAGTATGCTAGCACTGTATCTCCTTTGTGTGGCTGCAACGTTACTGAGTCAAAATGAGAATGGCTGACAATATGAATTGCATCTTTCAGTGGTGGCAGTAGTATTTGCACTAGTAGTATTGTTGCAAACCAACACTCTTAGTGACTTCTTGTTATCATCATTAGGGCATATCATAAGGACAATGTCAACAGTGCAGAGGGCGACCAGAAAATGATCATGGTTTCATAAAAAATCCAAACCTGAAACTTCTCATATTTAAGCATCATGTTCTAACAAATTTAACTGTTAACCATAAATAAGAGATTTTAATTCCTAGATATGTTTAGCATGCAATGAACATTCATTTTTTGTTCAAAAATGATTTGATATTTATATCCACTAGATAAATGTAGTGCTTGATGAAAAGCCAGAAGTAAATTTAAAGACAGTTGGGAACACAAAGGATCCTTTTATCTTAGTGCTATTGCCCTTGCAATCCTTCTCCCTAGAATGACAGAAACTCACATAATTTCTTCCTCCAATTATTTCTGGTCATTGTTGGAAAAGGGCACTCTTTTTGCAGTTAATAATGTAAAAAGCCTACATTGACATGGTTAAATTCCCAGGACCTTCGGTTCTTTAGGCGTAAACTAAATGGCTGTTGGTATCATCACTTACAAAACTGTCTTGATCTAAGGTGAGAGATAACAGAACTCTGCCCAATAAGACTGCCTACTGAACTTACTTTAAGGCAAATCACTGGTCAGTTCAAAGTTCACCAACCTAATGGGAATATATAGCATGTTTTTTCATCTCTCTGGTGTTTGAAGCAGCATTTTTTTTTTTTTTGAGAAGCCTGTTATTTTTTATTTCCCCATCTTGTTCTTTCTTGATATTCCTTCTACTGTCTTCCTTTGGCAATGCATATTTAGGTGCGGTATCCTGGACTCCATCTTTGACCAAACTCCCTCAATAAACATACT
Organism: Sapajus apella; assembly: GCF_009761245.1. Lineage (NCBI taxonomy): Eukaryota > Metazoa > Chordata > Mammalia > Primates > Cebidae > Sapajus > Sapajus apella. The sequence goes on along the minus strand of NW_022436979.1, from coordinate 5,940,669 downwards.
GTCTGTGATTTTCTTCACTGTCATAGCATTATCTATTATTTTCTCTGACTATCACATTGCCTATGTCAGGGTTTTCCTCTTATTGGGCAGAGCTCTGTTATCTCTGTCCATCCTCAGTTGCCAAGGCCATAGTGGGGAAGGATTTCTGATTGCATTCTGAGTGAGGTCTAGAAATGCATTTCTCACATTTGAAAAGCCTCTAGGAGAATATTGAGAGATAACACTTTGTGGATATTTGTCTACATTGAAAACCAGTCCAGAAGTTTATAGTGAACATAAAAGCTGATTTTTCCAGTACTGCTTCCCAACAACTCCAAACAGAGATTACAAAACAAGAAAAGAAATGAGTTTTTAGTCTACCAGTCTTTTAGTCCTATTGGACCAAAATCAGGAAGGTTATCTGAAGAAATGCTTGTAAAGAAATGTCCCAGTAGGGACCACTCTTCTACATACTGCTCTCCAAAACTTAGTTGTTGAGAGTGATTGGAAACCTGGCATATATACAGAACAAAAAACAGATGGTGCTTTTCTAAAAAAGCATGATGATCTGCCTGGGAATAGCTGAGGTTTTTAGTGTTGATGTTGGTATGCAAGAATATCATTCTCTACAGACTGGCATTTAGTGGGAGAGGTCCTAGCCTACTTTCTACACACATACTAAAGACAAGTGTATGGCTTCCCAGAGCGTTATCCTTTTATGGAAGAAGATAATTAGGATATGAAGTGAAATTACAACAGGATATTCATATCAGTTACTTATGTTAATTGACTTAGTTCTTTATTTTAAAATATAAATGGCTAAATAAGGATCACCAGACATTTTAGGAGCATTAAGAATAAAAAAGAAATGGTCTAACGTGAATAAACAGAAAAATTCAAAAAGAAAAATGTAATAATTTGTGGAGCAACCAAAAGGTGAAAATACTGAGCATCACCTGAAAGAAATTAAAGATGATAAGATAAACAAAAACAAGCAAATAGTAATTAAAAAAAAAAAAAAAACTAGAGACTGTCAGTGAATACAAACAATCAGAAAACAAGGAAAAATTATGTGATTGGATGGGAATCAAATATTCTGAGGGGGTCCTAGAATATTTGATTCCCAGCAGTCAATTTAAAGGTTAAATTGAAGAAAATCCAGAATATGCACCCTGTCAAGAAGAAACAGAGGCCCAGCCCAGCAGTGGTTCACGCCTGTCATTCTAACACTTTGGGAAGCTGAGATAGAGCTATGACTTGAGGCCAGGATCTTGATATCAGCCTGGGCAGCACAGTAGACCCCTCTCTTTAAAAAATTAGCCAGGCATGGGGGCGTGCACTGGTAGCCCTATCTATTTGAGAGGCTGAGATGGGAGGATTACTAGTCCTAGGAGTTCAAGGCTACAGTGAGCTCTAGTTGTGCCCTTGCACTGCAGCCTGGGCAATAGAATAAGACCTTGTCTCTTAAATACACAGACACGTGCACGCGCGTGCGCGGGCACACACACACACACACACACACACACACACACACACACACACACAGAGAAACAGAAAATATGACAGCAAAATAAACAAAACACATCAATCCAGGAAGGATGATATTTAGCTAATAGAAATGAGAGAAAAGGGAACAGAGAAAAGAAAAATGGAAAAAATAAATTATCCATAAATTCTAAAAACTTTCAATTTCAAAATAACATGAGAATTGTTCTACATTTTATTATAAATTTTAGAATACTTAGGAAAAGAAAAAAATAATTCCAGATAGGGAAAATGAGATTTCACTGGCATTATTTCTTACCATGAGCGATTGTAATAGCCCTTTAAAATTCTGAGGAAATCTACAGTTTCTTGTTTCAAAAGCCATTATTCTATGCTGTGCTTTATGATATTGGGACAAGGACTTGCAAATCACATTCCTCCCTTGCCACCTGGCTTCTTTGTTAATCTCTCACAATATAGGATGCTAGAGGGAGACTCACCTGCCAAAAGCAAACACACAAAGAAACACACAAATATATAACAAAGGGTATTGCTTTTTCCTGTTTGATTAATGTTCCTAGCTACATATCCCTAAGGGTGCTTGTTCTCCCCATAGCATAGCTTTTCGTTTGCATTTTTCCGCCACTTCCAAAACCAGTTTTACTCCTCTCATCCACATCCTTACTCACAGGCTGGACCTCTCGGAGGTTCCTGAGGTCTGGCACTAGCTCTATGAGGCTTCTTCTCAGAGTTCCTGAGCTGCCCGTTGAGCATCCTTTGCTACCTCAGAGCCCTAGAGATGATATCTCCTTACTGACATTGCTACTTCCACCACCTCTCTCTCTCTCCCTTTTTTTTTGTTTGTTTGTTTGTTTTTGCCTTTTCAGTAATGCACCATCAATTTGTGACATTATTTTATTGAATAGCTGGTGTGATTTTCCTCTCCTTTTTGGACCCTCCCTGACACAGCCCCCACCCCAATTTTAAAGTATGAGGGCAAAATATTAAAATTTTAAATGAGCAGAGCTCTGAAAATTGTTACAGTAAACAGAAGGAATAATAGCTAGAGTTAAGCAGGAAGTTGGGAGATTCTTGAAAGCAGCTCTTCAAGAAAAAAAGTGGATTCAATGTGATAAATATGATTAAGAGGTTAATAATCGTAGTGTAATAGTGAAAGCATAAGCTAAAATAGTGGCAATAAAATTCTTTAGGAAATAAACAAACTGAATAAGATCTATACAAATAAACCATCGTTCAAAATGGGTAGCAAATAAATAGCATAATTTTGAAAGACATTTATGAATATATAAAAACAAAAAATGTAATTGATTTGGATTGTCATCTGAAACTTATTTGGCAGAATAGTTAACTAGGTTTGATTATATATCCCTTTCTTTAGGAGTGTTATCACTACCTTGTTCTGAGATGAACATTATTCACACACTTTTAATAAGTTGTATTTTTTACCAATTTTTGAGATTAATCTAGAGTAGAAGACTTTATAAGAAAGTATTTGATTGAACCCCAAGGAAGTTAAAATACTAAAACATTATTATATATAGTTTCAGTTTATATACCTTTTGCTTATTTCAGAGGAAGAAAATATCTGGACTTGTTAGTAAATGTGTACTGTTCCACATTGACAAATTGTTTTACAAAAAGCCTAAAAATTAAAATTATTTACTTCTGAGGTTTTCACCAGAAATTAAGGCTACTATGAATGAAAATTTTACTAATCTATATTAGCAGTCTCCAACCTTTTTGGTACCAGGTACCAGTTTTGTGGAAGATAATTTTTCCACAGACCGGGGCAGTGGGGGATGATCTTCTGATGATTCAAGTACATTATATTTAAGTACATTATATTTATTGTGTACTTTATTTCTATTATTATTACATTGTAATATATAACGAAATAATTATAAAACTCATCATAATGCAGAATCAGGGAGAGCCCTGAGCTTGTTTTCCTGCAACTAGGCAGACTCATCTGAAGATAATGTGATAATATTTATGTATAAGATAATATTTATGTATAAGCCCAGATCATACCCCCAAACCAAAAGGCCATTGCTAATTCCCTGAAATCCTGCAATGAGATCCTCACCACCAGGTTGGCTGCTTTACCTGAGAATCCACCATCTATTGACTGGGCTTACTACAAGGCCAATGTGGCCAAGGCAGGCTTGGTGGATGACTTTGAGAAGAAGTTTAATGCCCTGAAGTTTCCTATGCCAGAGGATCCATATACTGCCCTGGGTGGATGCTGATAGATGAGGAGGCATGATCTTCTCACAAGGAGAGTGCAACCTAGATTCTTCGCATGCGCAATTCACAATCGTTTTCACTGCTCCTGTGAGAACCTAATGCTGATGCTGACCTGACAGGAGGCGGAGCTGAGGCAGAGTTCAGTTGGTAACACCAGTGACGGGAGTGGCTGTAAGTACAGACGAAGCTTTGCTCCCTTGCACGAAACTCACCTCCTGCTCCACAGCCGGGATCCTGACTATTCAGGGTCCCAGTCTGTGGCCCAGGGTTTGAAGACCTCTGATCCACATAATTAAAACTATATATAAGAAACAGTTCTGTATACATTGTGTATGAGAAAAGTAAAATGTTACAAGGTATGAGGATGTATTTTTGTTAAATAACAGTAATTTTGTCTAGGTTAAAGGGTATCTAAAATTTGTTCCAAAATAAAAAAAAATTACAAAATTGTATAGATAAAATTAGATGATTATAAACAGTTGAGGAAAAAGAGAATTAAAAAATTTAAGATGCTACAAAGGTTTTTGAAAATCCTACTGTGTGTAGTCAAACCTGATATAAAACTAAAATTTGATTTTCTCTTTTAGACAAAATTTTAATTTTATAAAAGACAGTAAAAAGTTTCGTAAACTTCAAAAAAAGGTGGGGGAGAAAAAGATTCTGTGTGTTTCATGCTGTTTTTATTAGGTCTTTTGATTATTTTAAAAACTGAGTCTACTCTATTAAACAGTAAACGTTTTTGCTTTTTGTCTAAATGAATGACTATTATTTTATAGGGACCTGTGATTCTATTTGAATCAAATGCTCTGAACCTTTGAGAGTTTTGAAAGTCTTCCCAAAATCAAATTTCGAAATCAAAATTAAATCTCTTTGACATCACCTAGTTTTAGAATGACCCAGACGGAAGCATGTGAAACAGAGATAAGAAACATACTTATTTTATGTATAAAATTATATAGGAAGTGTCAAATAAGAAACGGTGTTTACTCTTCTTTATGTTTATATGCATGTTTATTAATATGTGTTCCAAATTTGTTAGATTCTTAAAATTGTGATATGTCTTGGTATATGTCATTAGTCATAATTGTTATATAAATTTGTGGTAAGACACCTAAAATAACAAATTTTTCTTCTTAATTGTGTGTATAACCATGGCCATGTTGGGACTTGTCCATAATTAATTGCTTTATTGTGTTGCTTTCTTTTTTTCTGAATGTTTTTTGCAAATATTAAAGTATTTTGTCTTCAAGGAGATTCACAGTAAGGATAGAAAAAAATGTAACAAATACAGAAACACAGGTTTCTGACAATTATGAAGTTATGTCTTTAGACTGGGTCAAAATTTCCAGAACTCTAATTTTAAGAACCTAGACTCATAAAATCACTAACCCAATATCAAACAAAACAATAATTAATGAAATAGAACTAAACTGATAAAGGACTGAAATGATATTTATGACTTTTTTGATTAAAACATTGCCACTTCTTTTTCTCTCTCTCTCTCTCTCTCTCTCTCTCTCTCTCTCTCTCTCCTCCGCTATCTATAGCTTTACAGCAAGTTGGTAAAATATGCTTTTGTGAGCAAAGTTAAAACACCGACCTTTCACTCAACCTGATCCCTCCAGAGGCAGAAACTGTGAGTATTCTTAGTTCATGGAAATATGCTATTTGCACAAGTTTAACGAGAATCTGTTTTATTTTATAACAGGACATAATTGAAAACACTGGATATTTTACCAAGGCTTTGACTGGAATGTCATATTATCACAGATGACCAGACTGTCAGAAATTGAAGTTAAATTTATGGAGCCACTAAAAATCTCCTCGGAAAAAACTGGAATGATGCCTTAAATGTATGATTCACATGGTTGTCTTAGAGTTGGATAAAGAATGTCACTTCCTGGCAGGCCCAGGAATCTGAGGACATTTTGGGGATTCTCAAGAAGAGAGATATTCATCCAATTCATAAAGGTATTACAAAGTCTGAGAGCAAGTCAAATTCTTGGCTTGGCTTTCCAGCTTTGAGAGACTTTCAGAAGTCTAATCTGAAATTCCTGATAAGTTACAGCAAAGCAAGCTTAAAAAGACTCTATACAAACAATTATCATTCTTGCAAGATGGAGGCAAATAATTAGGCCAAAGATGAGACATTTTGCAAATAAATTTGTCTTACAAATAATTTATCTATGGTGAAAATGGGGAAATCAGAGAAAGAAAAATTGTTTTAGAAAAAAAAAGAAACCATAAGGCACTTGTTACTAAATTCCAGCCTGGTTCATTTGCTTTTGCTTTTGAGGGTTTTTTTTTTTTTTTTTTTTTTTTCCTTTTAAATTATCTGGACTTAATCCTGAATCTTCAGTTTCCTCCAATATTAGGCTATGACTCTCCAAACAAACATTTTCAATTTTTCTCCCACTCTCTGACTTGGGAATCACTAAAATTAAAATGGTCTTTTTCCTAAAGCCTTGCAAACTGAAACTAGTCACCTAGTTAATAAATAGGTTCCATAGAAATCATCATGATCGCTTGTGTATGGACAAACTTTGTGCTAAGAAAATCTATCAGATTGCTGCTGTCTGCCCCTCTTCAACTGAAGATGCTTCAGCTCAGATAAAAAAATCTTTGCATCTGACTGCCCTCCAGACTCTTGAAAAACTAGTTTATAGACGACTCCAGACATTAGCCTTTTTTTTCTGTTTCCATAGAAATGCCTCTTATTAAAGATTTGTTTGCCTGAATCCTATATAGAGACCTAGCTTTGAGAACCCATCTGCACCACTATCTACTAAGATGAGACTCAACTGTTTAATTGGACTGGTCTATTCTCAGAAATAAAACTGACTTAATTGAGTGTGGAGAAAAGTGCTTAGATGACTTCTCTATGTACTCATTCTAATCTATGTTCTTTCTTTGCAGGTCTCTCACCACTTGATTACTACCCTGACTTCTCTATCCATCACTACAAACCCTACTTTAATATGTGGAACTTTCTGAAAATAAGTTTTTAAACGGGTGACTGAAGGAAACCAGGCTATTTCACTCAGAAATATGGCTAAACTAAAGAAAGTCACCAAGTCTCTCTGGCCTCTCTGCTACCCTGCTGTTGTCTTTCAATCCCCTGTCTCTCTCGAGCACAGGATTAATCTGTTCTGTGAAGTTCTCTTACTTTCCTAGAAACCAGATATGCTAAAGAGAAACAGAGCTGCCTTCTCTGAAATTTCATTAACCAGAAAAGATGAAAACTCATATTACAGGGGAGGTGACTGAAAATTCAACACCACATTTAAAGCCCAAATTTTGTCCCAAACCAGACCCTCTGTTCCATTTAATTTCCAAAAAAAAATTTATTAACCATTTTCTGAGGATTAGATCCATTGATTTCCCCAGTGAAAAGCATTTACTCTCCCTCAAGCTGCCACATCTCCCCTAACTCTTCTTCCCTCTGTAAAGAAGTCTATATACACATCTGTACCTCATTGAGTTATTGGATAATCATTTTTCTGTGATTTCGCCAAGGTATGCACATGAAAATAAATTTGTGTGCCTTTTCCTGTTAATTTGCTTTTTGTCTATTCAGTTTCAGTGACCCTTCACCCCTACACATGTAATAAATGTGATAAATACAGTTAATAATCTTAGAGTAATTAGGAAAGCATAAAGCTAAAATAATGGCAATAATATTCTTTAGGAAAAAGTAAAGATCTGCAAAAGAAAACTGTTGTTCAAAATAAATAGCAAATTATCATGGAGTTGATTTTGAAAAATTCATGAAAATAAAAACATAATTTATTTTATTTGTAATCATATACTTTGGGAAGAATGACGGGATATTAGGATTTAATATCTCTTTCTGAACAACCAGTAACTACTTTGTTCTGCAGTAAATATTATCCATATAGTTTGGTAAGGCAACTTTTATTTCTTCCCAACTTTTGGGATCAGCCTACAGTTGGACCCTTATAGAAAGTATTTGATTGATTGTTAAATTATTTAACGATGTTTTAACTCTGGCTAATTAGGTCATTACTGACTTATACTAATTTTCAGATGTCAAAATATTTGTATGGTTTGGAATATATACATAAAGATTTACAACAACAAAAAAAAATCTCACCGGCAACTTTGTTTCCACTGGTTTTTTTTCTTCTTCTATTATTTGTAGGTAATCACTCGTTCTGTTTTGAGGGTGATCTTCACAGGAAATGGATTTTTTTTGGTAAAAAAATCAAATATATATTATTGCCATTTTCCATGAGATAATAAAATGTATTTGCTCTTTAAAAAAACACAATAATATAGATTTGATTATTTTAAAAGGCAATAATATATATTTGCTTACTTTCCTCATAATGATGACATATGGCACACAATTTACTGCACCTTGCTTTCTTTCACTTAGCAATGTATCATGAAGCATGGGACATTATTACCATATACATTTGTATCTTGTTTTAAAAATAAGCTTAGTGTTCTATTTTGTATAAGTATCACAGTTTATTTCACCTTTGAGAGAGCCATCTCGGTTGTTTCTAGGGTTTTATCATTACAGCTGATAACTTCAATGAATAACCTTGAATACTCTTGTCATTTCCCACCAATACATGGTGGAACTGCAGGGTAGCAGGAGACAGAAAAGGGACTTTCATGTGCACACCTTACATTACGGACAGGATGTCAAACAATACTGGTATATTCCGTATGAAGAATGTTCATTATATCAATATTTAAGAAGTACAATTTCTGCATATTATTTTAAGTTAAATAAATATCCATAACATGTCTGTCAAAATTTTGTTAAGTAAATAGGAAAGTGACATAGGTATATTATACATGGTGCTAGAATGGTATTAGGAATAAAGTTTATAACAATAAAATAATTAAAGCTGCTTTAAAACCAAGTTTAAAGTCTACGTGTGTGTGTGTATATATATATACGTAGACTTTAATATATAATATAGACACACACACACACAATAAAATGGCTTGCACAGAAATAATTGACACTGTAAGTGATACTTCATTCTTAAAAGTAGTTATTTTTGATCACAGAGGAAGTTAGTCTTAGTGAAATAACTAGAAAACGAATGCTTCAGACAGGATATTTCCCTTAACATGTGAAATATGAACATATTGCAAATAGATCTTCAAGAATAATTATAGTACTCATTAAAAAATCACAGTGTTAATTTTCTCCAGTTTAATTATAGCTAATGTGTATACCTAATCATAAAGGTTAATAAATTATTATCTCTACCATTTGACCTTACTAAATTCCTCAGGACAGTTACTTCAGGAAACAATGCCAGCCGAGAGGATATGAATGCTTTTTTTCAATTAGAACTGATAGAATTTTGGTTGATATAAACAAAGACAAACTCTCTATGGTGGTATAATAATCTGAGTTTGGGAACAAAGGCTACAGTGTTTGCAAAGTACCCATTAAATTGGTCTAAAAGTATTTATTAAGGATTACAGAGTGCAAAGCACTAATCTAGATATTTGAGTATGACGTCAGGTAGAGGTTATTAAATAAAAATTATGACTACAAAATTATGAAGCTGAATGTGCCTTTAGAAGATGCTTTAGACTATTTCCTGGAAGAAATTAAATTTTATATAAAAAGACAATATCTTTGTTATTTAGAACATTTAATGTTATACAAACATTTACAAAATATATTTAGATTTTGAAATACATTTATATTTTAAAATAATTTAAATATATAATTAAGATATTCTTGCCATGCAAATTGAAATACCATGCAAATATAATTCTGTTCAGGTTTTTTTCATTTTCATATGAAAATAATATATATATATATATATATATTAGAGACAGGATTTCGCCATGTTGCCCAAGCTGGCCTTGAACTCCTGGGCTAAAGTGATCCTCCCACCTTGGCCCCCCAAACTTCTAGGATTACAGGCATAAACCACCATGCACATAATATATATTTTTTATTTTTATTGTGATTAAACATATATATTATGGGCATGGTGGTTTATGTAATAGAAATGTATGATTCTTACATGGATTCCGAACCATTTACATTGTTTCAGAATGTTATAGTGTTATCAGGTTGCCTCTTTATTTTTTTCCCTTCCTTAAAACGTCACCAATTTATACCTTTCTTACATGTGTCTCTCCAGTCTTGTGTTCAGGAGACTTCAACAAAATATCTGTATTTTGAATAACTAAATGTACTAAAATTAGGTATTCCTATGATTTTTACTTAATCACCTTTGCTGTTATCACTGGTAATTATATAGTTAGATTTTTCCTATAACTATTTGTATATATTATTTTTGGTTTACAATATCTTTTATTACAATTATCTAATAAAAATACCTTAACATTTTTTAGGGACACCCTCTAGCGCTTCTCATCTTTAAGAAACTCAGTTCTCCCTGATATCTTGTTAAGACTTAAATGACGAATTTTCCAATTGCTGATTGAATTTTCAGGAGGTACTTCAGTAAATAATTTTACAAGAGAACATCATATATGTCATGACAGTGCTTCCTGGTTATGTTTATTCTTCTTCTTATGCTCATAATTTTAGTAAATGTAGATTTTACCTGATAATCATCACCTGTATATGACTCATTACACTAATGAAATATTAGGAGTTGTTGATGAAGAAATGCAACATATGAGAGGCCAAATTGGCTGATCCAAATTTGATACATTCAGTGGCTCATTTAACAAATGACATTTCTAGACATGTCTTAGGCTAAACTGCAAAAATAAAAAATAAAGACAAAAACAACAAAAAAACCTTTCATTATAAATTCACCTAAAATTAAAACGATGCAGCCCTCTTCAGTCAAGAGCAGTTTGTGATCACACCATTGCACTATACAAATAGTAACGTTTTATCCTGCACTGTAATTGCTTTGCTGACTTGCTGTTATAGGGTTTTTTATAAAATATAGGTTTGTTTGATGGCAAAACAAGTAGTTGGTTATAATATAGTCATCATTTTCTTGTTCCAGTTATATTATTCAGTTCCTATCTAGGAGGAAAAAGAAACTGTAAAATTAAAAATCTTCCTTTCACCACAAATTTCCCTCTTACCAGCACTCTCATCTTTTCTACCTTCACTTCTTCATTTTCTCATACCTACTGCAAACCTAGTTATCTCACATGTATTTTACCCATCTTCTTTATCAGCAGTCAATTTCAATGCCATCAATCACCTCTCATTAGAAAAACTGCCCAGTTTGTATTCAGTTTCCATTTTGCTTAATTTTTCACAGCCTTTGTCATAGAAAACAACTCTGTATTCTCCTTCATACTTCCTCTCTTGTTTCCTATGACATCCATCTCTGCAGGTATTCCTTCCGCCTTGTGTATACTTCCTGGCATTTTTTGAATCCTATTCTCCAGCCACTGCTTAAATGATGCAGTTCCATGGGTTCTAACACATAGCTTCACACTCTCACTCTGCATTCCTCTTCAGAGTATGTCCATCCCCACAGCTTTGTTTTTCATGAAATAGTAAATGAGCACCTACAGTACATGAGGTATTGTTCTGGTCATTAGAACTAGAACAGTTGTAAGATTAGTCAGTAATTTCTGCCCTGATGTAGCTTATGCTCTAAAAGAGAGAGACGCTACATAAAAAAACAAACGAATAGATAAAATCTATGATACATTAAATGATATGTGTCATGGTGGAAAAAAAGGAGAAGAGGGATAAAGAATGTCATGGGGTTGGAGAGAAGGGACTAAAGTTTGCTATTATTAAGTAATATTATGTAGCAGGGTGTCACTGATAAGACAACATTTGAGCAGAAAGAGATAAGAGTGGGAACTATGGAAATATCTAAGGGAAATCTGTTTCTCATAGAAAATCCAGTTAATGCAAGGGCCCTGGGCCAGGAATATTCTTGGAGTATGATATTATGTTTGAGAAACAGCAAGGAGAACAATGAATCTTGAGCTGAATCAGCAATTCTTGAGGATCTAGAATGTCATTGTAAAGGCTTTACCGTTTAAGTGAGCTAGGATGTCACTAGCTCATGTTTAATTGGAGTGTCTTGTGCATGGAAATGACAGGATATAATATGTATAAAAAGGATTAATCTCTTGAGAACTGACGAAGTGGAGCAAAAGTAGAGTAGAAATATAACTTAGGGTGATTGTACAGTGACAATTATTCAGATAAAGTAAGAGAAAGTCTTAAACCAGATAGTTTTCTGTGGAGGTGATAAAAATACTCATATTCTGAAAATATTTTTAAGACAGAGCCAACAGGTTTACTCACAAAGTGTGGGACATGAGATTAAGAGGTGATTTAAAGAAAACATTAAGGTTTTTGTCCTTAGCACTTGGAAAAATGAAACTACTGTGATCTAAAATGAAGAAGATTCCAGAAGGATCAAGCTTTTGGGAAATATTTTAGTTACAAACATTAACTTTTAACACCAAAAAAAAGAAGTACAAATAGTGAAGAGAAGAGGTTAAGAGTCTCAAAAAGAACTCAGCAAAAAAAATCAACTCCTATCCTCCCACTTATGATGAAACATTTTAAAGCACCATCAATACTCATAATTGTCTCTTTTTTCTCATTTCTCATTCCACCCTCAACCCAAGCTAGTCCAGGTTCATTCAGCTTCATGACTCCTCTGGCATGATTCTTGCTGAAATGATATGTGACCTCCATTAAAGTCAAATGTTTTCTGCATTCTCCTGTTTAACATTTTATCAAAACTCAGCAATGATGACTGGTCTTTGGTTCTTGTGCCATTTTTTTCACTGGCTTCTCTGGTATAATCTTTCTTGCTTTTCTTCTTCCCGTTAGTTTCGAGGCTCATTGTCTTTCTCCTTGGCAGGCACATTCTCCTCTATATAGTTATTTAAGCTCAAATCTTCGCCCCTATTGTATCCCTTTGCTCTCTCCTTTGGTAATACCATCCATAACCACAGGCTCAATGGCCATCTCACATATTTCATTTTGTGCCCAATCATGTCTTCCATGCTTTAATAGCCTACTTGATTTTCCTTTTTGGACTTCTGAAAGGCATCTCAAATTCAATCTGTTTTGCAACATATTTCCTTCCCTCCCTTAAACCTAGGCTTCTGCTATTCATTTGTACCACAGATTTTTTTTTTAATTTCTCCAAGTTACTTCCCTTTTATTCCTTCCCCATAGCAAATACTTCACGAATATGATGATTTTACTTAGAAAATATTACTTGCACATAAACAGCACTTTGGGAGGCCAAGGCGAGTGGATCACCTGAGGCCAGGAGTTTGAAGCCAGCTTGGACAATATGGTGAAACCCCAACTCTACTAAAAATACAAAAATTACCCAGGCATGGTGGTGGGTGACTGTAATCCCAGCTACTCAGGAGCCTGAGGCAGGAGAATCGCTTGAGCCGGAGAAGCTGAGTTTGCAGTGAACCAAAATCACGCCATTGTACTTCAGCGTGGGCAACAGAGCAAGACTCTATCTAAGAAAGGAAGAGACAGAGAGAGATACAGAGAGAGAGAGAGACAGAGAAAGAAAAAATAGAAAGAAAGAAAGAGGAAGGAAGGAAGGAAGGAAGGAAGGAAGGAAGGAAGGAAGGAAGGAA
>NW_022436979.1:5908285-5927345 GCF_009761245.1 Sapajus apella | reverse complement strand
GAAGGAAGGAAGGAAGGAAGGAAGGAAGGAAGGAAGGAAGGAAGGAAAGAAGGAAGGAAGGAAAGAAGGAAGGAAGGGGGAGTGAGGGAGGGAGGAAGGAAGGAAGGAAGGAAGAGGAGGAGGGAGAGAGGGGAAATTAATACTTGACTCTCTCCACTTCTCATTAACTCCTGCCAGGGTTCCTGCAGTAAAGCTGTTGTACATGCATCAGCACAACCTTCTCCCACATTCACTTTGTATCCAACTTCCTGCTCCAAGCATTTTAGCAACACTTTTTTCACAGAGGTTGTCAACTTTCAGACTCAGCCTTAGTGGCGTTTCAGTTGGGGTGGGAAAATTGCATAAGGCCAGGTGTTCAAGACGGGCCTGGGAAATGTACAAACGCCTCTTGCCTCAACAATTTTTTTTTTTTTAATTAGCTAAAGGTAGTACCATGTGCCTGTAACTCTAACTACTCAGGAGGCTGAGGTGGGAGGATTGCTTGAACCCAGCAGTGTAAAACCGCAGTGAGTTATTATCTTGCCACTACACTCCAGCAAGGGTAACAAAGCAAGACCTTGTCTCTAAAACAAATTTTAAATAAGAAATAAATAAGTAAATGTGGTAAATCAAAGCTGTGGAAGGGAAGATTTATTTGAAAAATTATGTTAGCACTGTTGGTGAGACGTTGGGGAAAAATTCATACCTGAAATGAAATTGTTATAGATATTTTACAACATGTAAAAATCATACATAAAATATAAGTTGATGATCTATATTAGGCAGCAAAGATGTTTCTAAATATGAAACTAAGACTAGAAATCATAAAGAATAAAAGGCTAGATTTAACCACATAAACATAGTTTCCATGAGAAAACTACTTTCAATTAAATTTTTAAAAAAGCAAAAAGTTAAACAACAAAATTTTGTAAAAAAAAAAATGTGTTGTGTTCATGAGGAGCAATAGGTAAACATCCCTATTATATTAAAACTTGTTACAATTAAAAAGGAATTAGTAATTATTTCAGTAGAAAAATAAGAAATTAATTCAAGTCCAAATACACAGAACAACATGAATAGAGAAGCCATTATTCAAATTAAAAGAGGCACTACTAAGAAAAGGAAAATGAATACAATAAGGAGATACCAAGATTTAAGTTGTTAGAGTGGCAAAATTTTAGTTATAATAATAATATTTATCATAAAATTTTGGTAAGTGTGTAAAGTGGTACAACATTTCCGGAGATAATTAAGTACTAGGTGGAATCATTTTAAATGTGAATATTTGTGATTGATCAATAAATTGAAATTACAGAAAGAGAACTAAGAAAATAACAAGTCAATTAATCAAAGATATACATAAAGGCATGATAGATAATAGTAAAATATCTAAAATAACTACATAATAATATGGGCTTGGATAAATAAGTGTGAAATGACATACCAGAATATACTGTATAACTAATAAAATAATCTAAATCTACATATCCATAATGTATTTTACTCACAGATATATATATATATATACATTTTGCCTATCTAATGACACAAAGATACCTATGACATATTGTTTAGTGAAAAAAGTGAGTATAAACTTTACTACAAGCAGAATCTTATTTTCAATAGGTCTACAATCAGATATAGATGGTGATATAGCTAGGGATATAGATATGGACTGGGATGTAGATAAAAATATAAAGATTCATATTTGAAAATGTGTGGTTATATATTTACATGCACACGTGTGTATAAATATACACTTGCAGGTAAGAACTCTCAAAACCAGAAATAATACTGTTGAAACAGTAATATGATCATGCTTCCTTATTATGATAAGTGAATCTGAATGAGGTATCTTTGAATAAGGTATATATTCATTAAATGTGTGATTAAATAAAACCTCATTTATTTTATAAAGTTTTTAAAAATTTAGATTCCTGTATGAAAACATTCTAAAGATTCAATCTAAAATGCACTCATATTTGGAAATGTTTAATTCAGTTCCCTATAAAAAAGATACAAATACACCCTTTTCCCTCAAAGACAAGAAAGTGACCATGAATCAACATCAAGTCTATTAGTTTACTATTACAAGACAGTACCACATTAAAATACATATCAAGTTCCTCAAGTTCACTCTAATCAACTTGAAGCAGTTTCTTAATTTTTACTCCCTTCCAATATTAACATATATCCATGTACATTGTTAATACCTAATAACAGCTGGTTGAATTTAATTTTTTAACTGCTGACATAATTAAGTTAAATTCTGGCTGCATCAGTCTATTTTCACACTGCTATAAAGGAGTACCTGAGACTGTGTAATCTATGGAAAAAAAAGGTTTAATTGACTCACAGTTCCACAGGCTTAATAGCATGGCTGGGAGGCCTCAGGAAACTTACAATCATAGCTGAAGGGGAAGGGGAAGCAAGCACCTTTTCATATGGTGACAGGAGGGAGAGTGAGCAAAGGGGGAAGTTCCATGTACTTTTAAAACATCATATCTCATAAGAAATCACTATCATGAGAATAACAAGGGGTAAATCTGTCCCCATGATCCAATCATCTCTACATTTCTCCTCTGCAATGCCCACCCTAATAGAGGGTCTCCATGAGGGCTTCACCCCTGAAACAGACTTCTGCTTGGGCATCCAGGCATTTCTTAACATCCTCTCAGATCTAGGTGGAGGTCCTCAAACCTCAACTCTGGGCTTTTGTGCACCCTCAGGCCCAACACCACATGGGCCTTGGGGTTGCAGGTTGGGGCCTGCACACTCTGAAGCCATGGCCTAAGCCGTCCCTTGGTTCCTTAGTCATGGGAACTGGAGCAGCTGAGATTCAGGGTGCCCTGTTCTGAGGTTGCACAGAGCAGCTGAGCCATGAGCCTGGCCAATTTTCCTCCTAGGCCTCCAGGCCTGTTATGGGAGGGGCTGCTGTGAAGGTCTCTAAAATGCCCTACGAGATTTTCCCCTTTCTCTCGGCTATTAATATTCAACTCCTCTTTATTTATGCAAATTTCTACAGCAGGCTTGAATTTCTCCCCAGAAAATGAGTTATTCTTTTCTACTACATGGCTAGGTTCAATTTTTTCAAACGTCTATGCTCTGTTTCCCTTTTAAACATAAGTTCTAGTTTCAAATAATCTCTTTGTTCACACATATAAATGTACTCTTTTAGAAACATCTGGGTCACCTCATGAATGCTTTGCTGCTTAGAAATTTATTCTGTTAGATACCCTAAACCATCTCTCTCAAGTTCAAAGTTCTAGAGATTTCTAGGGAAGGGACAAAATACTGCCAGTCTCTTAGCTAGCACAGGAAGAGTGACCTTTATTCCAGTTCCCAGTAAGTTCCTCATGTCCCTTCAAGATCACCTCAGCCTGTACTTCACTGTCCAAATCACTAGGAGCATTTTGATCATAATCATGCAACAATTCTCTAGAAAGTTCCAAGCTTTCTATATCTTTCTCTCCACTTCTGAGGCCTCCAAACTGTTCCAAACTCTGCTCATTACCCAGTTCCAAAAGCTGCTACCACATTTTCAAGTATCTTTATAGCAACACCACTTTCCTAGTATCAATTTTCTCTATTTGTTCATTTCACACTGCTGTAAAGAACTACCAAAAACTAGTAATAAAAAAAGGTTTAATTGACTCGTAGTTCTATAGGCTTAACAGGAAGCATGACCGGGAAACTTACACCATGGCAGAAAGCAAAGGGGAAGTAGGCACAGTCACATGGTGGCAGAAGAGAGAAAGAGCAAAGGGGGAAGTGCCAAACACTTTTAAACCATCTTGTGAGAACTCAGTCACTATCATGAGAATAGCAATTCACCCTCACGATCAAATCACCTCCCAGCAGTTCCCTCATCCAATTCAACATGAGATTTGGGTGGAAAAACAAATCCAAACCATACAACTGGCAGTATGTTGTAATCCCTCAACATTATCCTATGTAAAACTTGATATTTTCTCAAATAACTGAGATACTATGTAGACATTTTAGGAATATACCTTAAAATATCTTTATGAGCTTTACTTAAATGAGACACAAATGAGGGAAAATATATGAATATAAAATACATAGCAAGAATTTGAGTATTTTATGGACTGGTTTATAAGAAGCATGCTATTTGTCTCAAATGTCTTGCAATTATTTTTAGTGACAGTACAGATGTGCTTTTCTGCAATGCAAATTTTTTTTCAAAATTTTATTTGACAACTAACTTGAATCTTATGTTTGCTTGTCTTAATAAATTCATACCTTCCCTTTGTTTCATTTGTACTTCCAGCAAGACAATTCAGTACACCTATTACCATTATAAAATTGAAAGATGTTATTATCACATCAGTGTTATGAACGTTGGCATACGAAATGAAAGCAAGAGTACAACATCTTTACCCTCCTGATGTGCTAGATGCAGAAATCATGCTATTTTCTAATTATGTAGATTGCATTCTGTGAAAAGAGATGCTGAATAAGACCAGCAGCAATAAAGTGGCATTAGCTATCTATGTTTAATATGCAGCAGAGGCTAATTTAGCAAATGAAAGTCACCAGAGAAACATAAATTCTCAATAATGAGGACTTTCTTGGGCATCTAGGTCAATTCCCAAAATTGTAGTGCTATTAGAGGAAAAACACACAACCTGGTACATGTCACTTACAAAGGTTCATTTTTACCCAAAGGAATGTTTCCCTCTACCAAACATGCCTCTCTGCAAAAAAGCCAAAATAATTAATTAAGCCAACCTCAATGATCTGTGTTAATAGATTAAAGAGCTCTATAAATGTCAAGCATCTCGGAAATTGAAGGACACATAATATATACTTAAAGGATTCATTACTTACTAGGATAAAAAATATTTTAGAGATAAATAGCTTGCTCAGTTTGGTGACTTCTGTATTCTATATGATTGCCCACTTTTCAAAAACAGTGACTGCTTTTCTATCTCTCACTCTCAGTTTCTTTCTCTCTCTCTCAGTTTTGGCAGGGCAGTAGAGCTGAAGGGAGATTCCATGACTATTTTGACTGTTTCAGAACTATTGGCAAACTTTACCAGAACACTTTTCTTTTTCTAAGATACCTGTTGGGTTTGAAAATGTATTTGTAAGGAAAAAGAAAGAAATAACTTCAATTCAGAAAAAAAAAATGTAACATTTAAATCGGGAAAATTAGAATTTAGATGGATAGGTAGCTCATACATTATTTGAAATGTTTGTTCATAAGTCATAGAAAAAATTAATGAAACAATAAAAACAAGATTTTCTAAACATAAGCATAGAATTATAACATGATGATTAGAAATAACAATACATAATACTCTTAAAATGCCAAAGCTAATTGAAATTTTGTGTTAATTGATAGTGAAAGAGAAGACAGAAAACATGCAGGATTGTCTATAATATGAACATCAATTTTATAAACAAAATGTTTTAAAAGTACTAAAAATGGAAAAGCAAGGTTTCCAAAGTACCATTACATATTTTAAAATTTAGACTCTTTAGCATATTTAAAAGTTAGCATGCAAGGTAAAACTCCTCCCACATCTTCCCAATCAAGAAATCATCTCCCTAGTACAGATACCCAGTTTTAAGAAATAGCTTCTTCTTTGGTGAATTTGCCACATGTGATATTGCCGTTTTTGCAATTTGAAAATGTCATTTGCTTAATTAAAGCCCTGCTTTCCATATTATGTTGTACACTTTTATAAGAAGGGTAGGGACAGTGTCTGTTTTTCTTGTAGCAGGAGCAGCCATGAGAAACAAAGCTCTCGAACACAGAATAGAGAAGGGAGGGGTTTATTACGGCCGGGAGCCGGGTGATGAGTTATCCAAACCCAGCTCATCTAACCAATGAAGGTTCTGTCTTTATATAGGCTTATGCCCTGGATAATACACATGGAAGAATTTTAGGTTTACAGCCTTAGAAATCATGAGTGAAAGGGTTTTGGATTTACAGCTTTAGGAATCACATGTGAAAAGGTTTCTGAGTTTGCAGTTTTAGGAATCACATATGAAAGGGTTTTTGGGCTTACAGTTTTAGGAATCACATGTGAAAATGTTCTGGTCTCCAGATGGAGGTTTGATCTTGTTTTAAGTAAAAACAGTGTCTTCCAGAGAGTTTCCCCAATACCAAGCCTGCCATCTACAGGAAGGGGATTCAGGAGTGGCTAGTAGGCCAGCCTTTCCTTCTATTCAAATGTAGTGTGGAAGTCGAGGGCGAGATGATTCCATGTGCCTCGGTGTCCTTCCTCATTCTCAGAACACTGTCTTCAGACAGCCATTGAACAGTGCCTGGATGCATGATTTGATTTTCCTATATTTCATCATAGTCTATACGACCATATGTCACCAATGTTTAAGAAAAAAAAAAAAAAAAAAGAAAACACAGTTTGTAAAGGATGCATAAGGCTGACCACAACTTAAAGAGTATCCCACAGATAAAGGCAATTGCAGATAGCAATTTTGGATAATGGAACAACGCTCTTGACATTGTAACATGACATGTTCCTGAATTCCTTCAAACAACCCACATGTTTTGGTTTTTTTGTTTGATTTGCTTCATTAATCTCTTCTCACAAGTTTTCATGCATTTACAAGATAATGGAATCACCTTTTGATGCAAGTTTTACATTTTTGATTGCAAAACTCAATGATAGCTGATTTTTAAATAATAAAGTTAGACGGAGAATATAGGATTAAGAATGAATATTGTTAAGTAAGCTAAATTTTCTTCATGTCATGTAATCCACAATTATTTGTCAACAAATGTCTTATTTGAAGGAGTAATATGTAAATATTTAGGGCTTAGTCCTAAAATTCGTATAGTTGTTCTGTGGTTCTTAAACACTTTCACATTACTAATATTAGTCACAATCAACTATGAGACAGTTGTTTCTATCCTAGTTCTACAGCTGAGGGAGTAGAGACAAGGGGAAGTTAAGGGTTTAACTTACTGAAGAAGTGATAACTTGAGACTGAATCTGATTTCTGGATGACAAGATCAATGCTATTACAATTCCATCAAAGCCACCTCCTTAACATAAGGCCCGATTTTGTTGGCAGTTGCTTCGACTTACAGAGTCCCTACCTGTCCCCGAGTACTTATTGTATCCTCAAAGAGCTTAGCCTTCAGCTAAATTGTAGTACTCTTTAAACACACTTTGCAGTTCAGAGCTGTAGTGCTTCTCAGCAATCTCCAGCCCTGCTGCTGTTTCTAGCTTCAGGCAATGGATTATCCTGTACTTAAGTTTTAGTTCCCTAATTAATTATTGCTGCTTCAGAACATCTAGTCAATGGCAGAATCAATCAAAAATCTTTGACCTTTGTTTATTTCTCCAGGTAAAATTCTAGAGGGAAAAAGGTGTTTATAGTAATTTTTTTTTTCCCTCTTGACCCATGAATGTTTATAGGCAATCAAAATCATGAAGCCAGCTGTTACCTCCAGAAGCTACCCTACTCTTCCATAGTCCCCAAAAAACTGAATACTGCTTCTCTTTCACCATTTAATTCTTGTAGCACAACTCCAGCCATAGTTTCTTTTAATCAATCAACAAATATTTATTCAGTATCTGCCATATGCCTAGTATTGTTCTAAGAACTATTCCTGTCAGTGAATCAGAAAAATAGTTTAATGGCTTCAAAAAACTTATACATAAGGGAGAAATTGTTTCAAGGGCTTGCAAGTGCTTTTATTATCAATATTTAATACGGTAATGTGGTAGAGAATGTCTGTGAATCTCTTACTGCTGGAAACATTCTCTCTGAAAAGATATTTGAGTATAAACCTAAAGAAGATAAGTTAGTAGCTTTGTTGAAATCTGGGAAAAGATAACTTTAAGCAAAAAAACAGCAAGCTCCATGTTACTGGGACAGAAATCTTTCATGTTAAGAATTGTATTTCATGAAAAACAAAAAGGAGAGAGGATAGTCAATGTGTGAGAATTAGGCAGGTGTACGGTTGTGTAGGGTCTTGTAGGCCATGTGAACGGTCATGATTTATCATGTGAAATGAGAATTGGAAAAGCCGATATTTTATAGTTTAAAGAAGAAAATAAAACCCTTGATGCTGTACAAAATATAGACCACATAGGAGAAAGAACAAAGGAAGGCAGATTATTTAGGAGGCTACTGGTATTCAGGAAATTACACAGGCTTGGAATAGGTTGTTAGTGATAGAAATGTTGAGATTTGCTAAAGTATGAAACATATTTTAGAGACAAATCTGATAGGACTTACTGGATATAGGCAAGAGGAATCAAGGACCCTAAGTTTTGGCCTGAGCAACAAAGTCAATGGAAGTGTCATTTACTGGGAAGCATATGGTTTGGGAGTGGACAGCACATTGTGAGGTATATCTGAATAGTTCTGTGAAGTCCTAGAAGTTTGAGATGCGTTCTAGATATTCAGGTAAAGATGTCAAGTGATCTGTTATCTTTTACATATGTGTAGTTCAATGTGAGGTGTTATTTGAAACCATAATTTTGAGTAATCAGCATAAAGAATGTATATGAAGATATTAAACTGCATGAAATCACTTGGAAGAAAATTTAAAGAAAACAGTATTAAAAAAAATTAAAAAAATTAAAAAAAAAAAACAAACAAAAAAGTAAGGACCAAATCTTACTCACTGAAAATTTAGAGGTTCAGTAGAAGATGGATCAGAAAAGAGAACTGAGCAAAAGTCACCAGTTGGATAGAAATGAAACCAGCCAGGTATGATATTAAGGAGGTCAAGGCTTTTTAAATATGAAGGAGTGGTGTGATTTTTCCATTCTGCCATAATGATGATACAGATTATCTGAGCAAATCTTCTACTGCAAATATTCAAAAATATTGGCTAAAAGAAAAAAAATCAATCAATAAACAAGTGAGAGACAATATATAAACAGCTAGGCAGCAATAAGATCACATTGGGCTTCTCAGGCCTTATGAGGATTATAATTTACCATGTGAGGTGGAATGCAGGGAGGGGAAGTATATAATATGTGGATCTGTTCCACAATCTGAAGCAACCTGCCCAGGAAACCCCTTATCTACAATAAACAGCCCAGGAAGCCAGCCAGTTATAAATCAGACTTGTAGGGGTCAGACTGCTATCTCTAGTAACCATCCTGGAAGCCAGGCAAAAGCTTCTGTAACAATTGACCCCAAATGACCAGGACTTATTAACAGATAACTTCCCTAGGCCCAACCAGAGGAAGCCAAAATATGTATTCCTATTCAGTCACATAGCATACCCTACTTCAAGTTAGCCTGCCTTTAGTTTTCCTATGCCAACTGTCCTCAGTCAAAGCATCCTGAAGTTTTTCCTTTTTTCCATAATAAATCCTTCCCACTCTTCTGCCTGCATTTGAGTCTCTGCCAAAGTGCAAGAGACTATTGCTGACTCCCTTGCTCTAGCAAGCTCTGAATAAGTAGCTTTTTCTTGTTCTCATTTGAGTTTATTTTTACACAACAAACACTACCTTAAATGCATTGATGGGCTGGCCAGAAATAAGGAACAAACAAACAAAACACACTAAATGTGAAACCCAATGAGAAAAGCAGAACACAAAATGGGTTTTACAGCTGAAGGGAATTTGCCATACTTGATCTTGACCTTTATTTTTTGTGACATTGTAGGGTACAAGGAACATGAGACAAGCTAAGGTAAGGCAAAGGAGTTCTAACAGGATAATCTTTTAATAAAGATGGCTCACCTTTATCATTAGTGTAGAAGTGAACAATAATGAAGCTCATATTTCAGGACACAGCAAAGAAAAATGCTGGTGTTGAATGTTGATGAGGCTCAGATGAGAGGTTTTGAGGACTACAGCAATCAGTGAAAACCATACGTTGATGAGTGAGCTGACCAATCTCCACCCTCAACCATCCACTTCCCATGCTAGCCTTGGTACCTGGATAACTTCATGTCATTGAGTCTATGTATATCTCATTATATTTAAACCATTGCACTTGAAGCATTTTTTTTACTATAGTACAATTTGCACCTTTATTAGTCAGCCTTCACCTCACTAGATCAGATCTGACTCTTATCTCTGAGGCAATTGTTTTCAAAACATATTACATGAATAAACCTTCTGTTATTAAATAAGTTTCTGTGATTCTGGGATCAACACACTATTTTTTATATAAGTATTTATTTGTATCTCTCTCACATGCCTGGATATAGTGTAAAATAATATTATTCTATAGTCACCATGGCAAAGCATATATCAAACTTATTTTTCAGTCAATGACTTTGTAAAGACATCATCACAGAACTAGTACTTTCAGTAATATACTTTTAGAAGTACATTCTGTCCTCTCTAAAATCTAAATTAACAGAGATATTTTTTACTATTTGTCCTACTTTGTTTTCTGTTGCTATAACAGAATATCACAGACAGGGTAATTTATTTTTTCAAAAGTTTATTTAGCTCATAGTTCTGGGGACTGGGAAGTCCAAGACCATGGTGCTGGCATCTTGTGAAAGCCTTTATGCTGTATCATAACATGGTGTGGGGAATTACATGGCATGCAGGCAAGAGAAAGAGAGCCAGATAGAGGTGACATATGTAAAAAACTCACTCCTGAGACAGTGACATTAATCCATTAATTCATTCCTGAAGGCAGAGTTGACATTAATCCATTCTTAAGAGCAGAGGGATTAAGTTGCCAAAACATTAACTTTTGGGGGACACATTCAAACCATAACACTATTAAATTATCTTCCACTGTTTTGTTTTGTTCTTTGTTAAACCCTATTTCTTTCTCTTGTTTCTTGCCCTTGATTTTCCATCTCTTTCTAATGAAGTAGCCCACAAATTCCCAAGTCCGACATGCGAATAAGCAGCTATAAACAATAGTATGATAGGAAAACAAAATTGTTATTTCATTTTTTTGTTTCAGCCACAATGCATTCTTTCCATTTTTAGAACATACCACTTTTAGTAAAACTGTGACATTACTATTTCTCCTGCCAGGAATGTTCTTCATGAGATGACCCATAGCTCACATTTTCCTATACCACCTTTTTGAAAAGGCGGAGAGGCAACAAATTGAGAATATGATTCTCTGCTCACCCTTTTTCTATCATCTTCTTACCCAGCTGATTTTCTTCATAAGGCTTAGCATCACATAATGAATATAAATGTACTGGTTTATTTCCCTATTATACTTTTCCCCAAACAACTAGGAAAGCAGGTGTGTTTTCTTGTCTGTTCATATTAGATTCTCGCAGCCAGAACAGTGCATACCATAGAGTAGATTTTCAACTACTATGGAATGATTAAATAACTCAAGGCAAATATCAAATCTTCTATGTGGAATTTTGTGGATGAGGTGTCCTAGATATAGCACCATTTATGGCTTACTTGTTCTTGCAAAAATTACACATTTGCTGTCAGATGCTATATATGGGGAAATTTAGGATATATATAGATAGGTAGGTAGATAGATAGATAGATAGATAGATAGATGGATACACATACACATATATAAGTACACATATATATACATACACTACATATATTTATGATTAAGTTGTTAATTTTGAAGGATATCTTTTATGCTGAATGCTGGATGAATTTTAGTGCCACAGTTAACTAATTTTAAGAATTAAATGCTGGTAGCATATGGCAGACGTTAATCATGTTTAATGACCTAGGTTATCAATACATAGGGAAAAAATGAATATTCAGGATATAAGTTCAACTATATTGTAATAACGTTGTCAGGGATTTCTTCTCATGTTTAAGCCAGTGTTCTTCAGTCTCCAGCTGGAAGAGAGAATTTCTGCTGAGTCTCTTTAGGAGGCCCATTAGCCCATCTGTGTGTGCTGGAATAAATAAAAATCTGTGGATGGCAACCAAACCAAACCTGACATTTCTGCAGGAGGAGGCAAGGGAGCCCTTGTCCCTGATTTGTGCTGCCAAGAGAGATGAATGAACAAAGTCAGACCAAGAATGCAGGCACCAAACTGCTTACAAAGCCTGCTAAAAGATGCTCCTTGTGAAATATCTATGTTAGGGAATAAAGTTAGAAGACTTCAATGAGGTCTACACGTTCAAGGATAAGAAAATACCATTTTTATTCTTTCACAAAAGTATCTTTACTAACTGCTGTGGGTACAGGGGTAAGGAAGACTAACAAAGCCACTGCTGAAATGGAATTTATAATCTAAAGGACAGGGCTGGACAGATTATTAAGCAAATTTACATGGTGTCTATTAATAAGCAAATAGGAACAAAATAGAGTGATGGAATAAACAGTGAGTGCAGAAAGTGAGCTACTGAGAATTAAAATAGGGGAAAGTCCTTTCACAGGAGGAGACAGACATTCACAGGACTCATAAGGCACAAAAGAACATTCTAATCTAGAGAGAGGAAACAGTGAGTACAGAGGTCTGAATGCAAGAACCAGATCAGCATGTTCTATAAAGTGGAGATTAGAACATGGTACTTGAGAAAAAGAACATTATGTGATAACATTAGACAGCAGCCAGAAGGCAGATCATATAGGAAGCACGGTGCTTAGATTTTATTCTGAGACTGATAAAACATGTTCGGAACACAAAAAGCAGGGAAGCTACTGCAGTTCATTAAGAAGCTATTCGAGAAGACCAAGTAATAGAGGTAGCTTGAGCTAGGGCACAGACAGTGACGAGGCAAAAAAGTAGACATTTTCAGAAAGTGTTTCAGAGGTGGTGTTGGTGAGGTAACCCAGGGTCCCTGGGTTTTCAGGTACACACTGATAAACATACCCACTTGTAGTTGTTGCGCCCTGAGATTTTGTAGTTTCAAAAGTTCCAGGAAGAAGAACAATCCAGGGCAGGGGGGCGGAAACTGTTGGATTCATAGATTTCAGAGTTGGAGATACACTTTGGTAAACTCAGCATTACCATACTAACACCCCCACCCAAAGACAAACTTATTCATTGTTTTCTTTATATGCAACATATGAAGAAGCATGACTGGCGACTGTGCCTCTGCTGCCTTTACTCCACCTGTAAATACAATGACTCAGTAATCGGTCCAATGAAAGCTCTGTTTTCACCTTTGGTCAGGAAGGCACTCCTTTAGGAGCTAACCTGGGTATCCTCCTTACTTGTTGCAAATAGTAAAATCTCCTTGTTAAATCTTCCTTGGTTGTGATTAGTGGATCATTAGACTGTCACTCACCAAGGGACAGAACTCACCCATTGTGTGGGTAACAGTGAAAGGTAAAGTTGAATATTTAGGTAATAGATATATGAAACATGTAAATTAAACATGATTCCTATATTTTTGGCCTGAACAACTTTGCTAAGGATAAGAGCAGGATGGGGTGGACATCAAGACATCTGCTTTGAACACTCTAAATTTGACGAATTAAATGTCCAAGTGTGGAGGTCAAGTAGATGGCTATAACACATCTGCAAATCTGCCGGGAAATCTGAGCTACAATTGCAAATTCAAGATTCATTCTGTAATGATGAGATCTGTAGGTTAAGAATTAGAGAACATCTCTGAGGCAGAACATACAGAGAAAGAAACGGAACAGAAAGAAGAAAAGTGAAGGAAAGAAGAGGGTAGAGGAGAGATGCCGTGAATCGTTGTGGGTCACTTCAATATTTAGAAGTCAGACCTAAAAAGATGGACCAGTAAAGAAGATAGAGCCCTGTAATTGTGTATACTAGCAAAAAATTAATTATTTTATTCTGCCTTTCAAGGTAGGAAATATTGGTGACTAAAATGTATTCTCTAATTGATCAAGTGGGAGAGGAAGAGATTAATTATAAGAGCAAAATCCTCAAGCAGAAAAGATGGAATAAGAACCATGGTGAAAGTGGAGGGATTAACCACTGTTAAAATCTGAGACACACCATCCTTTAAGGTAAAAAGGAAGGCAGGCAGATAGTTATACCCACAATTTCATGGATAGTTCTGGTAGGGAGAAGTCCAAAAGTTTTCACTGAATTGCTTGTCTTTTCTCTGTGAAGTATGAGGCAGGTTATCAGTTGAAAATATAGGTAAATGTTAGGGAGAAAGAAGTGGTTCACATTTATAAGAGGCTGCAGGTGGATTAGAAGACAGCAAAAACATTTAGGAAAAAAACAAAATGGCAAGGTTGAGTAGGGTCGTTAGGCAATGATAAAGGCTCAAACGCCGTATTCTGTCAAAATGATAAGTGTACTGTTCAGATGCAAGAGGGTGACACTATATGTAGATGACTCCAGAGGACTGAGGCTCTGCCATTCTACAGGGAAATCTTCAGATGAGTTCATGTATCACTAAAACTCAGATTAGCTCTTCACTCATCCTGAGGCCAAGAAGCAGGTCTTCCACTCCATAGCAGGAAATTAAAAAAAATAAAAATAAAAATAAAGTCCAGGTCAGACATCATTACAATATTTAGTAAAGACGTAAGCTATAGTATAGCCTTGAAAACAAAGAAATAGAAACTAAACTGCTTTGGTATTTATCTTACTTAAGCAAGGAAAGTCAGGAAAAGACATGGAGAAAATATAAATGCATATTACTAAGAGTAAGAAGCAATCTGAAAAAGTTACATGGTACGTGATTAGGAAAATATGACATTCTGGAAAAAGCAAAATTATGGAGATAGTAAAAAGATCAGTGGAAGCCCAGGGGTTGAGGGTAGGGAGAAATTTGAATAGGCAGACCACTGAGGATTTTTAGGGCAGTGAAACTATTCTGTATGATACTATAATAGTGGATACAAGTCAGTTTTTATTCATCCAGGCCCATAGAATGCACAACATTGAGAGGGAACCCTGATGTAAACGATGGACCTTGGGTGATAACGATGTGCCAGTGTAGGCTCATGTAACAGATGTACCTTGTGGGGGATGTTGGTTATAAAGGAGGTTATTGGTGTCCTTTGGCTCTGTGTTCCCACCCAAATCTCACCTTCAGTTTTAATAATCCTCACATGTCAAGACCGAGACCAGGTGGAGATAACCGAATTATGGAGGCAGTTTCCCCCATGCTGTTCTTGTGATAGTAAGTTCTCACCAGATCTGATGCTTGTATAAGGGGCTTGCCCCTTCAGTGGTGCCTTCCACCATGATTGTAAGTTTCCTGAAACCTCCAAACCATGTGGAAATGTGAATCAATTAAACTTCTTTTCTTTATAAATTAGCCAGCCTCTGGTATTCTTCACAGTAGGAGTGAGAATAAATGAATACAGTTATGTATGTGTGGAGAAAGAAGGGCATGTGGAAAATCTCTGTACCTTCCTCTTAATTTTGCTGTGAAACTAAAGCTACTCTAAAAAAAAATTAGCCTTCAGTTTTTTTGTTTTTTTTTTTTTTTTAAGTTCAGTGTTGGAGGGCAAAGGCTACAAAGACTACAAGCAAAATATATTTCCTAGATATGATGTTATATTCTAATTGGGAATTTCAAGTGTTTTCCAGTTGAGAGTAATACAGTGCAGGGGTCCCCAACCCCCGGGCTGACTGGTACCAGCGGCCCAAGCACTGCCTTTAGATCAGTGGTGGCATTAGAGTCTCATAGGAGCACAAGCACTGCTGTGAACTGCAGATGTGAGGGATCTAGGCTGCACTCTCTTAAGAGAATCTAATGCCTAATAATCTGAGGTGAAACTGTTTCATCTTGAAATTATCCCCCCAGCCCCCAACCCCATCAAAATTATCTTCCTAGAAACCAGTCCCTGGTACCAAAAAGGTTAGGGACTGCTGATATAGTGAGACTACAAATAACACCAACACTAAGATATTTTAAATTACATTTAATGGTCAAACCTGCTGACTAATGAAACTCAAATAACATTTTTTGGATGAACTAGAAGTGCTCTTGACTACTTCTAACATAACAGCATGAAGATTTGCTAGAAAAAAATGATAAAACTTACTAAAATGTTTTTTCATATGAGACATTATCTTGAAAAATAGTGGTTATTGTTTTATCACATGGCTACAATCAATAGGTCAAATATGGATGCTGATGGGACTACCCCGAGGTAAAGAAAAGGCCCAAACTTTTACATATTTTCTGAGATTGTTAAATTGATTACTGAAGCAGGAAAGAGAATAAACCCTTTTGATTTCCAGCCAGATCTCAAAGTGGAAAAGAGGTGATATCAACTGAGCCCAAACTGAAAGACAAGGAGTGGACAATCCCATATTCACATGCTACATTTCCTATTTGAGTCTCAGTCTTCAAAAATCCTGTTTTAAGGATTTCTGAACATTGTACCCATTCTAGGGCAGAACATCCTTGGAATTGATATATATTCAAAGCACCAATAACCTCCCCCTGCCTCTCACATCTCAAAAGTGTGACACCAGAAAGGTTTGTGTACAAAGTTGTCCCACTGCCTATGACCTAGAATACACTTTTGAAAACTAATTTGTCTTAAAGTTCTAAAGAGTCTGACCTCAAGTGTATGCCATTTAGACATTAACTATCATAGTTCATGTCAAAATTGATGCAGCAATATAGGCAGATGACACCAAAGGCCAAATAATCATAATGTTAACTTTGTTGTCACTATCTTTAAACAATGAGGAAGAAAAACAAATGCAAAAAATAAAATCGATTGAGGGCAATGCAATTGGCATAGATGTTCTTGGATGATCTGACTGCAATATCTATAAAATTTAATATGGCCAATATTTGAATCAAGGGTTTATATTTAGCAGGTAATATCACGAAAAGTCCTGGGATAGGCTTGGATCAAGAATATGTGTTTCAAAAACGAGTAACTTTATTTGGACAGACAGAACTCTTACATAAACTAGTCAATGAAGAAAATGAAATAATCCTGCAGGAGAAGGATTTTGGATAGTGGGCCACTCATTTAACATAAATTTGCAATGTAATGCTTCAGGCACAAGGCAAATTGTGTCTCATATGTGAATGTATAGCAGAGATATTACATAAAGGATAAGAAAGATTATATTTTTCAGAAGAACATTACTGTGTGCATTTTTCAAGCATATATTTTTAAAAAGTCTTGTTAAATTCGAGAGTCCAAATAAGAAAAATAAAAATGATATAAAGTTTAGAAAACCCAAGTATAAGTAAAGCAAACACAACTGTATTTGTACCTCCCAAGATAGACACTAAAGAGGTTAAAGAATTGTCTGTAGCACGCGAAGGAACAGACTATTATTGGTGTATAGGATTGCTTGTGATTTTTGCACATTGATTTTGTATCCTGAGACTTTGCTGAAGTTGCCTATCTGTTTCAGGAGATTTTGGTCTGAAACAATAGGGTCTTGTAAATATACCATCATATCATCTGCAAATAGAGACAATTTGACTTCCTCCTTTCCTAACTGAATACTCTTTATTTCTTTTTCTTGCCTGATTGCTCTGGCTAGAACTTCCAATACTATATTGAATAGGAGTGGTGAGAGAGGGCATCCTTGTCTAGTGCCAGATTTCAATGCGAATGCTTCCAGTTTTTGTCCATTCAGTATGGTATTGGCTGTTGGTTAACAGACTTAAAGATAACCAAATCAAGAATGAACTGCCATTCACAATTGCTACAAAGAGAATAAAATACCTAGGAATACAACTAACAAGGAACGTAAAGGACCTCTTCAAGGAGAACTACAACCACTGCTCAATGAAATAAGAGAGGACACAAACAGGTGGAGAAACATTCCATGTTCATGGTTAGGAAGAATCAATATTGTGAAAATGGCCATACTGCCCAAAGTAATTTAGAGATTCAATGCTATCCTCATCAAGCTACCAATGACCTTCTTCACAGAACTGGAAAAAACACCTTAAACTTCATATGGAACCAAAAGACAGCCTGCATAGCCAAGTAAATTCTAAGCAAAAAGAACAAAGCGGGAAGGCATCACACTACTGGACTTCAAACTATAATACAAGGCTACAGTAATCAAAACAGCATGGTATTGGTACCAAAACAGATATAGACCAATGGAACAGAACAGAGGCCTTGGAGGCAATGCCACATATCTACAACCATCTGATCTTTGGCAAACCTGACAAAAACAAGCAATGGGGAAAGGTGTCCCTGTTTAACAAATGGTGTTGGGAAAACTGGCTAGCAGTATGCAGAAAGCAGAAACTGGACCCCTTCCTGACACCTTACACTAAAATTAACTCCAGATGGATTAAAGACTTAAACATAAGACCTAACAACATAAAAACTCTAGAAGAAAACGTAGGCAAAACCATTCAGGACATAGGCATAGGCAACGAGTTCATGACTAAAATACCAAAAGCAATGGCAACAAAAGCCAAAATAGACAAATGGGACCTAATCACTCTCCACAGCTTCTGCACAGCAAAAGAAACAGTCATTAGAGTGAATCAGCAACCAACAGAATGGGAAAAATTTTTGCAATCTACCCATCTGACAAAGGGCTAACATCCAGAATCTACAAAGAACTAAGAGATTTACAAGAAAAAACAAACAAACCCATTCAAAAGTGGGCGAAGGATATGAACAGACACTTTACATGCATGTGGCCAACAAACATATGAAAAAATGTTCATCATCACTGGTCATTAGAGAAATGCAAATCAAAACTACATTGAGATACCATCTCATGCCAGTTAGAATGGCGATCATTAAAAAATCTGGAGACAACAGATGCTGGAGAGGATGTGGAGAAATAAGAACGTTTTTACACTATTGGTGGGAGTGTGAATTAGTTCAACCATTGTAGAAGACAGTGTGGCGATTCCTCAAGGACCTAGTAATAGAAATTCCATTGGACCCAGCAATCCCATTACTGGGAATATATCCAAAGGATTATAAATCGTTCTATTATAAGGACACATGCACACAAATGTTCATTGCAGCACTGTTTACAATAGCAAAGACCTGGAACCAACCCAAATGCCCATCGATGATAGACTGGACAGGGAAAATGTGGCACATATACACCATAGAATACTATGCAGCCATAAAAAATGATGAGTTCATGTCCTTTGTAGGGATATGGATGAACCTGGAAACCATAATTCCCAGCAAACTGACACAAGAACAGAACATCAAACACTGCATGTTCTCACTCATAGGTGGGTGTTGAACAATGAGAACACATGGACACAGGGAGGGGAGCATCACACACTGGGGTCTGTTG
>NW_022436979.1:5876335-5903285 GCF_009761245.1 Sapajus apella | reverse complement strand
CAGGCTAAATTGAGGGAAGAGACCTACTTTAAGTAGTCATTTTGGGTCAAAGACAATTGTCTTTAATGACAAAGCAGAAAGAATGTCTGCTTTAATTGCGACAGAGTGTTTTGCAAATCACTTTGTTTAGAGTCATATATATTTAGAAAATAAAACAAAACCCAAAATGTAAAAAAAATATAGTATAAGAAAAAAACTAGAAATAACTCAGTTTAATGTAAAAAGTCTGTGAAATTCTATGAACATTTGAAATGTGAACATCATTAAATGAGAAAAAAAATACAAATCAGTCATGCTTTGGCTAATTATGGTAGCCTTTAATTTTATGAGGCTGATGAGACTTACTATATTGAAACATGAATCTGAGAGATTACACTGAGAAATGATTTTTTCCCTCTAATTTGGGCAAGCTAATTGAAGAAAGTGAAGCACAGTGCTTTTGTTTGCCCTAGCCCTCACAGATATTCAGCCACATTGTCCTTCCCCTAAAGAGCTTTCCAAGGGTGGAAGGCCCTAAGATGCATAAAAGAACTTCACAGCAGTGGGAAACGAGATGACATTTTGGCTGCTCAAGAAATTCTTAGACTTACTCTGGTGTCAACAGCTGGTAGGCAGGGGTTTGGTATTACATAGTTCCTAAAAATCAAAAGTACTTTGCAAAGCACACTGCCAGAATCCATATGGATGGGGGGAAAATAACTTTTATTCAGCTTATTAAAGTTTACATTGCTTTTCTCCCAGGTAGCAAAGGAAGCAGAAAGGAGGTAGAGTGATGAATTATGAGACCAGGCAGGGAAGGGTTATTCATAGTCTCTCTGATAGTGGTATTTGTCAGGAGATTCAGAGGTCTAGGACCGCCATGTCTTTTTCCCCTCTGTGTGCACATCACTGCTTCGTGGAGCAGAGGGCAAAAGGCCAGGTGATTTCAGTCATATGAAAAATGTGGTTACATACTAGAACCGAATTTTTTAAAATGTGTGACATGCTTTGTTGAAATGTGTTTTAGAATGCTGATGTTGGATGTAGCCACAACAGATTATGTATTGCTTTGAAAATTGATCCATAGCCTTAAATTCACAACTAGCCTTCTTTCATATTTCTTTACTTATTTTTTTTTTTTTTTTTTTTCTTTTTTTTTTTTTTTTTTTTTTGAGACAGAGTCTCGCTCTGGCGCCAGGCGCCAGGCTGGAGTGCAGTGGCGCATCTCCGCTCATTGCAACCTCCGCCTCCCGGGTTCAAGCAATTGTCCTGTTTCAGCCTCCCAGCTAGCTGGGACTACAGGCGCCAGCCACCACACCCAGCTAATTTTTGTATTTTTTTTAGTAGAGACGGGGTTTCACGATGTTGACCAGGATGGTCTCAATCTCTTGACCTCGTGATCTGCCCACCTCGGCCTCCCAAAGTGCTGGGATTACAGGCGTGAGCCACCGCGCCCGGCCATTTCTTTACTTTTAAGAGATATGATTTCTACGAAGGGAGAAAATACATGTCTGTGTGTTTGGGGGGCTTGGGGTTGGAGAAAGGTAAGGCAGTAGGAAACAGTAGTCTTATAAAAATATAAATATTACTATAATTGAGCTTACTTGATAGCAAAAGAATCCTGATTTGTAAATTGGTATTTTGTTATGGTTTACTGGAGAGATAGACATTTGATTCATATTTGGTCTACTTCTAGGTCGTGTGACATTAAGCACATTATTAAATTTCTCCCTGAATATTCCTACTTATAAAATGTGGATAAAAATACCAAGCTCAAAAGCTGAGAATGAGTAGCAAATAACAGACTACAAAGCATCTACAGTGCAATGTTGGCATATGCTAAGTTTGTAAGAGATGGTGAGTTTTGAGGCTGTTCAGGGTGGAGGCATTTGGAGGCAGCAAGTTTGCAGTTTCAGGTGTTTAGTGGTCTAAAATCAATCCAACTATCTCCTAAAGCAATAGAACTTAAAATCACAGAGCATGTTTATTAGGGAAGTTAATTAAGTATACAATGGTTAAGTAACAGACAAAAAGCCCAAAGGTTAACAGAAAAATTAAATTCTAGCATTGTAAAAAAAAATGAAATAAATAATACAAGCACATATTTTGGCCTTTCTGGGACATTTCAAATGTCTTTTATCAAGATTTTCAGGTGACAAGAAGACATTTTGAAATGATATAACCAAAACAGTTATTTTCGTTCACTAGACAAAGGAGCTTGAGGGGATTTTGCAACAGTTGAATGACAGAACTAAAGTGCAATATATGAGTAGGGCTGCTGAGCACAATACAACATGAACTGCTGGGGGACTAGATGGTGGCGTCTGTTCTCCTCCTTAAACAGCTGTCTCCCTTGCCACAGGAGGAGACTGGGTACATTTTTTTAAACAAATGTATATTTAAAATATTATCTAGTCCGCTTGAAAGGAGGGAAGAGGATGAAGAGAATGAGAAAGAGAGAGAGAGAGAGAGAAAGAGAGAATAGAGAGAGAGAAAAAAAGACCTGAAAACTATTAGTATTATAAATAGTCTTTTGAAGAAAATAGTGATTTTTCATTCTAATTGTATGAATCCATAAAATAACTGATTTCTTGGTTTCAGGTAATCACTGTTACCAATATATTAGTATGTATGTACATTTTCTTCATGGCTAATTAGAAAGATTATGCATTTTTTCCACAGTGGTGCCAAGAATATTCCTAATGATGGCTCTACGCATCTATGCATAGCAAGCTGCATTTGTCATTTTCCTTAGAGCCCATGTAATATGGTGTAATTTTTATTTACATAATGGAATAAGTTTCTGTCAAATTAACTGGAAGACCTTGAAAAGCTTCCCAAAATAAGTCAGTTCCATTGTACATATTAGCAATTCATCCACTGCAGAAAAATGTTATTTCTATGTAGTCAAACAAAATTGAATGCTGAGTAGTGACTATTTTTGAATGCCAGCCTGAAATGGTAGTGGGTGTGCTTGGAGGGCCTGATACATATAGAAAAAGACCTCTCAACTCTATAATTAAATTGTTCTGTGTGTCTTTCTTCAAAAGACAATAAGATGTATTCTGATTCCAAAATATATAACTTTTAGTTATTTCTTTTCAAAATATTTTGCCTTCCTAGAGAATTGAAATGTTTTATTTTTAATGCAGGTTCAGAAAATACAGGGTACCATTGACTAGAATAAATCATCATCTGAACATGTTAAAATTTTTTCAGTTATATGTAAAAATAGAGACAGGAAAGTAGAGCAATTAAAGTATACATATATTTCTAACATATTACATTCATGTGTAGGCATTATCAATGAATGAATACACATAAACAAGTATGTATACGCATATGTATATCTATTTGTGTGCATGCATATGCAGATATGTGTATGTATGTGTAAACATGTATATTTGTATGTATATACAGACATATTTGATTGTTGTTTCTGTCTTAAATTTTTAACTACGTCCTCTTTCTCTGAGGCTTGTTTCAGTAATTCAGGTTAAAGATGGTATTAACTTGGCACTAAAGTAACAGATTTTTTTTCTCCCCTGGCAAATCACTTAGATATCGTTAGAAAGAAATAAAGAAAAAGAACATTTTATTTGTAACTGAGCTTTTCCCAGTTTAGGAAAATGAATTTACTCCTAGGTGAGCCAAATTTTGTTTAAGTGAAACTGGATTAAAATTCCCTGCACTGTCGTCTGTAGAGCCCTCTCTTGCTGGGCTTCCTGGGAGCCTGTGCCCTTCGTATTTCCCTTCCCTCTCACATCAAAACTGGCAGCTGGCTCCCAATTTGATTTTAAATCCAGCAGAGATAAATAATAGAGAAGAGAATGGACTTATGACAATGACAGGTGTGTGTTATAGTCACTTCTGCCACTTACTAGTGGTTTGACTTTTGACTAGAACGTCCAGTAAACATTATAGCATGAGTAAAAATCAAACTTTGTATTACAATCTAAATATAGTCTGACTGCTGACATTTTTAACCAATTCACATTTAAATATTTTTAAAATCTGAGAATCATAACTTTTTTTAGCTCCAAAATATTTTTGTTGTTTTAAATCTTTTTAAAACTCCTTCTTTATATTTCCTATTTACATTATCTTACATTCTTGCCTCATTTATGTTTTTATATCAGACAACTGTTGAAGTTATTAAGCTTTTTCTTCCCTTTCAAGTCACAGGATTCTTCCAAATTGACAATTACTTTTATTTCTCTTTGTTATTGTGAAATGCCATCTACCATTCAAATTATATCTCGAGGTCAAGTATGAGCAGATAGCCCTTGGCAGACAGAAATATGACATTTTCTTTAGCAACCATTGACAATGGAATTGCAAATCTGGGACCTTTCTATTTAAAAATGTCCCAGGAGGTCTCTGTGCTCCCAGAAGCAATCCAGGAGAGGTGGGCTTCAATAAATACAACTGCTTCCTCTATCTGAACCAGAGCAAACAGCCTCCTTTTCATAGAGAACATGGAGTAAGTGAGCAGGAGCAAACCTCCTTCCTTTTTCCAGAAGATTCCTTCTCCAAGGGAATGATCTCTTCTCTAGGCAACTCAGAAATCTGCTTACTTGCACAAGCATGTCAGATAGACACACTTCTTTTCAAGTCGTTAGTTTCCTGATCATCTCTCAACTGCAGCAAAAGATGCCCTGATACCTACGCTTTCTCTCCAAAGATTCAGATGTAATAGGATGTCTGTACACATCTCAATATAACATTTTAATTATTTTAGTGGCTGGTATGCAAAAACAGTAAAATGGAAGAGAGAAATGATCAGAAACAAATGCTCCAGTCACCATCTTCTAAATGTTCCCTTTTGCAGATTTATAAGATATAGTTAAAGCATGCAGCAAAAATAAAATAGGCTCTGGAAATCTGAGAAGAAAGAGGGAAGTAAGGTTGCCATTTGATCATTATACTATTAAAAAGCAACTACTTGATTAGAGGAAAAATGAATTACTTTAAATAAACATAATGACAGTAGGCAGTGGCAAACTATATGAAAAGAAGTACAGATACCATTTGGCAATTACGCAAAATACATCAGGAGAATAAATTTTAAAAATGTGCTAGAATAAAAAAGGTAAGAATAACATGCAACATGCAGGTATGCAGGTGTGCCCACACACGCACACAAGAAGTTCTATTTGTAAGAAAAAAATCAATGTGAAAATAAAATACATCCAAGGTAACTGTAAAACTTTGTTGAAATAAATGGAAACAAAATTGAATCAAAGAAGACAAGTATTCTGTGTCTGGGTGGACAAGTTTCATATTTATTGAGGCCTTATTTTTCTCAAAATTTGTGTATGTATTTAATTGGGTCTCAATCAATTTATAAAAATTATGTTAAATACTTTTATAATATTTAGAAGGTGAGACTAGAAAAAATAGCTTTGAAAAAGAAGTGTAGGCTAGGCATGGTGGTTCACACCTGCTGTCCTACTATTTGGGAAGCGGAGACAGGAAGATCACTTGATCCCAGGAGTTTGAGACCAGCCTGGGTACTCATCTCTACAAAAACAAACAAACAAACAAAAAACTAACTTCAGCCTGGGTGACAGAAAGTACAGAGTAAGACCCTGTCTCAAAAACAAAAAATAAACAAGCAAAAAACTGCAAAAATGTGTACTTGATGATTCATATGGCCATGTAGTATAACATAGATTAGAAGCACACTAATGAAGTCAGTTTGGCACAAATGCTAAAATAAAAATGTGTGGAAAAATGGAAAAGATTTTTAACTCAGGAAAGAGCTATGTTCACAAGTGTGTATTCACATAATAAATTGTATTACAAATACCACATTAATCAATGGAAAGATGATCACATAAAGAGAACAATTCACATTCCCATTGCATATAATTTCAGATGAACAAAAACTCGGTTAAAATAATATATATATTTTTTTTTTTGAGAAAGTGTCTCTGTTGCCCAGGCTGGAGTGCAGTGGAGCAATCTCTCCTCATTGCAGCCCTAACTTCCCAGGCTCAAGTGATCCCTCTCAACCTCTGAAGTAGCTGGGACTACAGGAATGTGCCACCACTCCCATTTATTTTTATTTATTTTACTTTTTGTAGAGACAAGCTCTCACTGTGTTGCCCAGGAGGGTTTTGAATTCCTGGTCTCAAGTGATCCTCCTGTGTTGGCCTGCTAAGCAGTTGGGACCACAGGCATGAGCCACCATGCGTAGCCTACACTTTTTATTCTTTAAAGCTATTTTTTCTAGTCTCACCTTCTAAATATTCTGCAACCTCTGTCTCCTGGACTCAAGTGATCCTCTTACCCAGTCTGTCAAGTATCTGGGAGTATAGGCATGCACCACCAAAACTGGCTAATTTTTTTGGGGTTTTTTTTTTTTTTTGGGTAGAAACGGGGTTTTACCATGTTGCCCAGGTTGATCTCAAACTGCTCATCTCAAGATACGTGCCTGCCTCAGCCTCCCAAAGTGCTAGAATTACAGGTGTAAGCCACCATGCCCAGCCAAAAACAATTAATGTTTAAAGTTAATAAGTAATATACGTTAGGCAAAAGGTTATGTGTTCTTGAAAAATAATTTTTTTTAAAGATTGAACTAAAAGTCCAAACCAAAACTATAAAGAAGAAAAAATTTTACTTAAAGGTCTTCATTAAAAATATTGTAGTATTAAAATAATGTAATATTAAAACAATAATTTAAAATATTTTTAATGTTTTTAAAATAAAATCATTATAAAAATGTTATCAACTTGAATATTTACAATAAGACAAAACTTAATATACATAGTTTATAATTTTTTTATCCTGATAAAATGAAAAGACCCAGATAAATTATGACAATAAGCAGTTATCTAAAGATAAACCACAAATGGCAAACAAATATGTCCAAATACTTATTTATAATTAAATAACTATATTATTAAAAATACTTCTACAATTATTTTTCTTTGCTTGATGAATCAACATAGGTGTAAAGACCTGATAATACTTGATTTTAGCAGTTTCACGAGTGGCTGAGGGAAATTAATATGGATACAAACTTTAAAACTTTTCATATTCTGTATATTGTGTCGTAAAAATGTTCATAGATTCTGATCCACATAATTTTATTTATAATATGTACTCTAAGAAATGATCTGAAACAGAAAAAATATTAATATAAATATGCTCAGGAAAAAGTTGCAGCAGCAAAAAAAAAAAATGTTAGCAGCTTAAATAGTCAACACAGTAAACGTTTTAATCGATTATGGTACTTGAATACATGAAAGCGTACCATACAACTATTTACATAGTATCCTCAAGGCTTTTCCTGAAAAGAAAATTATGCTTTTGGTATAATGTTGAATGATAAAATACACACTTCAATATTATGCATAAAATATAAGTTCAAGTATGTGGGCAATATAAGAGATCCTCTGTGTGAAATCTAAAACTGTAGACCAATCTGGCTAAGAAGTACCCTGATAACTGGCCCACATTAACCCAGAAGTTGTCAAAGCTACATTCTATCAGTGAGTGTATTACATTGCCATGCGTCAGATGGGGCTCTCAAGTCCACCCAACCCCAGAGAAGCTGTTTAGGCAGGGCTCAGCTTATAGCCTAGCAGATTTTCTCATTTGCAATGCCTGGGTGACAAACGGACTTTAGATTTGCTCTGGACACCTTCCCATCTTGGATTTGGGAAATGGGTGAGAGACAAAAATCGAAGTCCCAATTTGATTTCTAGGCACAGACCACATTCTCCAATCTAATTTTTACCAAAGAACCCTATTGTGAGATTTTTCAAATGTATAACAACTACAGTGAAATTGTACTTTTTCCAAATTTCCTATTTTTTTAGAAAAGAGCTCCATTTACTTCTGAAAATTGTTGGAACGAGGAATGTGCAGCAGTGAAGCATTAGGAGAGTTTTTAGTTCCAGAAAATTACACAATTTTAATACAACCAAATGCCCACTCTCCCTTAAAATAGCCTGATTCTTTCCCTGTGTGTTCATTTTCTGCCTACATCTGAAAGGGGAAGGAGGCTTCTCTGAGAACTGGCCGTCTCAGAATAAGAAGAAGGGAAACAGGGGCAATTTTCTGTACTAGTGGTTTATTTGTTTTCTTTTTATTTTGCCAGAGAGCCACATACAATGAGTTATAAGCCCCTCATTCAGCAAACAATAAAGTAAGATTCTGTCTTCCATTTGGGTATGTCTCCATGCATTTTTGTCTTTCATTTTTGATTTTTTTATTGTACTTTAGGTTCTGGGTTACATGTGCAGATCATGCAGGATTGTTGCATAGGTACCTACATGGAAATGTGGTTTGCTGCCTCTGACCCCTCATCATCTATATCTGGCATTTCTCCCCATGCTATCCCTCCCCAACCTCCCTATCCCCTGCTGTCCCTTCCCTAGCTCCCGACAAACCCCAGTGTGTGATGCTCCCCTCCCTGTGTCAATGTGTTCTCATTGTTCAACACCCACCTATGAGTGAGAACATGCGGTGTTTGATTTTCTTTTCTTGTATCAGTTTGCTGAAAATGATGATTTCCAGATTCATCCATGTCCCTATAAGGGACACAAACTCATCAATTTTTATGGCTACATAGTATTCCATGGTGCATATGTGCCACATTTTTTCTTTCTTTTTTTTTTTTTTAGACGGAGTTTTGCTCTTGTTACCCAGGTTGGAGTGCAATGGCGCTATCTCGGCTCACCGCAACCTCCGCCTCCTGGGTTCAGGCAATTCTCCTGCCTCAGCCTCCTGAGTAG
Source organism: Sapajus apella (assembly GCF_009761245.1). Taxonomy (NCBI): domain Eukaryota; kingdom Metazoa; phylum Chordata; class Mammalia; order Primates; family Cebidae; genus Sapajus; species Sapajus apella. The sequence continues at coordinate 5,894,559 of NW_022436979.1, read as the reverse complement.
CTGGGATTACAGGCATGCGCCACCATGCCCAGCTGGTTTTTTGTATTTTCAGTAGAGACGGGGTTTCACCATGTTGACCAGGATGGTCTCGATCTCTTGATCTCGTGATCCACCCGCATCGGCCTCCCAAAGTGCTGGGATTACAGGCGTGAGCCACCATGCCCGGCCCGTGCCACATTTTCTTTATCCAGTCTATCAATGATGGATATTTGGGTTGGTTTCAGGTCTTTGCTAGTGTAAACAGTGCCGCAATAAACACATGTGTGCATGTGTCTTTATAATAGAATGATTTATAATACTTTGGATATATACCCAGTAATGGGATTGCTGGATTAAATGAAATTTCTTTTTCTAGGTCTTTGAGGAATCGCCAGCTATCTTCCACAATGGTAGAACTAATTTACACTCCCACCAACAGTGTAAAAGTGTTCCTATTTCTCCACGTCCTCTCCAGCATCTGTTGTCTCCAGACTTCGTAATGATTGTCTTTCTAACTAGTGTGAGATAGTATCTCAAAGTAGTTTTGATTTGCATTTCTCTAATGACCAGTGATGATAAGCATTTTTTCATATGTTTGCTGGCCTCATAAATGTCTTCTTTTGAAAAGTGTCTGTTCATATCCTTTGCCCACTTTTGAATGGGCCTGTTTGTTTTTTTCTTGTAAATCTGTTTTAGTTCTTTGTAGATTCTGGATATTAGCCCTTTGTCAGATGGGTAGATTGCAAAAAAATTTGCCCATTATGTTGCTTGCCAGTTCACTCTAATGATTGTTTCTTTTGCTGTGCAGAAGCTCTGGAGTTTATTTGTCTATTTTGGCTTTTGTTGTCAATGCTTTTGGTGCTTTAGTCATGAAGTCCTTGCCTACACCTATGTCCTGAATGGCTTTGCCTAAGTTTTCTTCTAGAGTTTTTATGATATTAGGTCTTATGTTTAAGTCTTTTTTTTTTTCCAATCCATCTAGAGTTAATTTTAGTGTAAGATGTCAGGAAGGGGTCCAGTTTCCGCTTTCTGCACATGGCCAGCCAGGTTTCCCAACACAATTTATTAAACAGGGAATCCTTTACCCATTGATTGTTTTTGTGAGGTCTGTCAAAGATCAGATAGTTGTAGATGTGTGGCATTTCTTCCATGGCATCATTTCTGTTCCATTGGTCTATCTTTCTGTTTTGGTACCAGTACCATGCTGTTTTTATCACTGTAGCCCTGTAGTATATTTTGAATTCAGGTAGTGTGATACCTCTCCATGATTAACATAGATGCAAAAATCTTCAATAAAAATACTGTCAAACCAATTGCAACAGCACATGAAAAAGCTTTTCTATCATGATTATGCAGGCTTCATCATGGGGATGCAAGGCTGGTTCAACATAACACAAGTCTATAAATGTAATCCACCACATAAACAGAACCGAAGACAAAAACTGCATGATTATCTCAATAGATGCAGGGAAGGCCTTGGACAAAATTCAATAGCCATGTATGCTAAAAACTCTCAATAAACTAGGTATTGATGGAACATATCTCAAAATAATAAAAGCTATTTATAACCAACCCACAGCCAATATCATACTGAATGGGCAAACACTGAAACATTACCTTTGAAATCCATCACTAGACAAGGATGCCCCCTCTCACCACTCCTATTCAATATATTATTGGAAGTTCTAGCCAGAGCAATCAGGCAAGAAAACGAAATAAAGGATATTCAATTAGGAAAGGAGGAAGTCAAATTGTTTCCTTGCAGACAACACGATTGTATATTTAGAAGAACCTATCATCTCAGCCCCAAATCTCTTTAAATTGATAAGCAACTTCAGCAATGTCTCAGGATTCAAAATCAATGTGCAGAAATCACAAGCATTCCCATACACCAATAACAGACTGACAGAGAGCCCAATCAAGAGCAAACTCTGATTCACAATCGCTACAAAGAGAATAAAATACCTAGGAATACAACTAACAAAGGATGTAAAGGACCTCTTCAAGGAGAACTACAAGCCACTGCTCAAGGAAATAAAAGAGGACACAAATAGATGGAAAAACATTCCATGCTCATGGTTAGGAAGAATCAATATCGTGAAAATGGCCATACTACCTAGAGTAATTTATAGATTCAGTGCTATCCCCATCAAGCTACCAATGACCTTCTTCACAGAACTGGAAAAAACCACCTTGAACTTCATGTGGAACCAAAAGAGAACCCACATAGCCAAGACAATCCTAAGCAAAAAGAACAAAGCTGGAGGCATACATGCATTTATTTCCAATAGTCTGGACCCATAAGGAGAAAAGCTGAATACTAAGGTTTGGGTATCTCTTAGGTCCTGTTTGAATGCCACATTAAGATTGTCAAAGTTTGTTCCATAACCTCTTCAACTTTAAGTTGTAATAAGTCATTCTCTATTATCAAAATGTTTGGAGCAAGAAACAGAACTAACAACTTTCTTTTTATCACTAATGAAAAGCCACGACTTCTCATTTGTTTCAAAGTTCAGTAGTTGGACAATATGAATTTGACAATAATCATTATTTAGTTTTCCTTTATACTATTGTATGGTTATTTTTGTACTTGAAACTGAATGTTTATGTTCCCTCAAAGTTCTTATGCTGAAATGTAACACCCAATGTCACAGTATTTGGGGATGAAGATTTTGAGATGTGGTTTGACCATGAGGGTGGAGTGCTTGTGAACAAGACAAGTGCCCTTTTAAAAGGGGCCCTTTCCACGATTTGAAAACACAACCAGAAGATCTCTCACCTATGAACCAGGGAGCGGGACTTTACCAGTCACTGAACGTGCTGGCAGCCTTGATTTTAGACTTCCCAGACTCCACAGTTGTGACAAGTGTCTGTTGTTTATAAGCCATTCTATTAATTTCATTATAGCAAGCTAAATAAACTAAGACACTTTGCATGCTTAATTTATCTAAATAAAGTAGGCAAAACATAAAATGTGCTCTTTAAATTATTTCTATTTGAATTGTGATTCTTTGCCCCGTGATTGAAAACCCTGTTGTAAAAGTATGTGTTTGATAAGAATGATTCTAATATCTAATGTTATTGTAATATATCGGTGCTACCATTATCAAACATAATTATAATATTACTAGAAAAATTAAGTATACATATTAAATTTCTCATGAAGTATATCTAAATATGTTAAAGTTTACAGTTAGAAATATTTCTAACGTTAGAAAGTTTTCTGAACTCCAGAAGCCAACATTTATTTCTCAGCATGAACAAAGAACATTTTGCTTAACTATAAAAATATTTTAGAATATTCTTACTAATTTTGGATTTTTTTTGTATATGCAATTGTGATTTGATTTTGAAAGTCATAATTTGTGATTATGTTAGTTTTTAATTGGCCCATCGATACATGTTATTTGTTATAAAAATTTATATAACATAAAAAGATAAAATTTAAAGGTCTTGTTTCCTTTGCTGGGGGACCCATTTTTATAAAAATGGTCCATGTTCACATACACTCAGGTACACAGACACACAAATGTGTGCATGCATGCATGCATACATATATACCATACACAGACCCAGCTCATTTGTTTCATTCTGTTTGAAGTGTATAAAAATTTTTGTCAGCAGCTATAAAATTACCCCCAATTGTAGAGGGACAATTTTGATATTAATATAATGCACTAAGGTGCCTTGTAGTGGGATAAATGCTGAGGTACTTTAAAACCCTTTGTTTCTCTGCCAAGAACACATGTTCCTGTCTTTTTCAGCAGTCCCTTTAGAAAAGAATTAATTCCAAACAGCTTTGAGCTATGCATGCCAACACCACAGGCACTAAAGGAAGCAGCTTTCAAGAGAATGGCTACTTCTATCCTCACCTTAATGATTTTTCCTTTGGATCAATGCTCATAGGTTTTGGATGTCTGTGTGCAGAGTATTTATTAAGTTGACTATAATGACTGGGGATAGCACCTGCTTGGTCTGTTGATCCCTGTATTAATGTGTTTTTTTTTTAGAAAACACCACGTCTTCTTTCAAAGAAATCTTCAAAAAGCTTTTCACATAAAATGTGATTGAGAAATTACAAAATTCTCATCACTAAAATTTGATATTCAGAATCTCATTCCAAGTAAAAATATGTTTAGGTATCTAAGGAAAATGGTAATTAGATCTGAGTTCATTTATCTTAAAATCAGCCTTAGCTGTATTTATTGACATTTTATTTTTGTCCTATTTACATGTCACTGCATAAGCCTTGAATATTATTTTACATAGTAAGTTTTCTTTCATTGTGCTGCCTGGTTCTCATTCCCTTTCCTCTGATATTCAGGCAGCAACCACACCTTGTAACTATTGTTTTGAAGAGAAAGGATAACTTTATTGTTTTGTTGTTGTTTGTTTTTGTTTGTTAGTTGTTTAAGGTAAATACAATTGTGTGTGAGAGAGAGTGTGGGTGAAGATGTATGTATGTTTATACTAGTAGAGACAGTTATATAGGAAAACGTCATGAGGAAAAAAGTTTTTCTGAATACCAAAGTTTGACTTCAAATGTCAAAGCTTAAAGCTCTGTAAGAAGTCAGGTTGAATCGATTCTAAATACAAACTGATAGCAAAACTAACCTTGTCTACCCTGGGTAAAGGTGATCACAAAATAAAGTAATGATGGTGACCCTAAATTTTTCATTCAATAACAAGCATCTATGACACAAACCACTCTATTTTGTCTTGGTCTTCACAGCAGCCGTTTGCCTTTTATGGATTACCTGGTAAACCAGCTCACGCACTCAGTGTTCTGCACTAAAGCTTAGATTCCTCTGGTGGCTAGCTCCCTCTCTGAACTCAGCTCTCATCTGGCTGGTGAATGGGTTGGGGTGGACAGTCTGTCTGGAGCTTGTGGTTACTAGTAAGGATGTGAAGGTATGTATTGGTCTTTAAGGGTGTGTTCAAGCCCATCTCTAAATAAGCTCACAGTGTCCCCGAGATCCTCCCAGGGAAGTATGGCACATGTCCTACATCCTCTCTACTTTGGGGCTCTACTGAAATAATATAAAATTGTGAATGCTCCATTTCCATGACTGGGATATAAGACCAGAGCTAGAAACCCTCTAAAGCAGTGTTTCTCAAATAATATGTGAATAACTCCCTTTTCAGAGCCCAATTTTTTGTTTTTTAATATCTAAGTGGTCATAGGTGAATACACTTGTAAAGTAAGAATGAGCTATTAGTAAAATAAAAGTTTAAAGGCAATTTTCCATGTCATAGATGGCTGCAGAGGAGTCAGGATCACCATGTTAAGCTGTATGACAATGGTGATAAGGGAGGTGCTGGATGCAGAGTGTAGCCCCAGTACCCTATCAGCGCTTGAAAGGTTAACGCTATACGCCCTTTCGCCCAAAGCATTTATCTGCTTTGTCAATTCCCAAGATGTTAGAAAACTAATGATATGAACAGGAGACAGGGAAATACTGGAAACAAGAGGGTAGTTCCCTGGCAAAGGCCCCACCTGCTAGCCTGGAAACCCATGGCCCTAAGTGGGAACAGGCATTCCTGTTTTCATGCCCAAAAGTTGCCTTTTGGCCCACCATACTCCCCCATCCTGTACCCATATAAACCTCAGACCCAAAGCTCCAGAAGCCTGTGAGGAGATGAACAGAAGAGCAGATGAACACAGAACAGTGTGGCAGAAAAGGCAAGAGAAAAACGAACGTCTGAATGCTGAAAGGAGTCTGGCTGGGGATGATCAGAGATAAGATCAGCCACTGGATGGCCAAACTCCAGGGAAAGATCATCTTTCCACTCCATTCCCTTTCCAGCTCCCCATCATGCCATTGAGAGCCACTTCCATCACTTAATAAAATCCCTGTATTCAGCCTTCAAGTCAATGTGTTACCTGATTCTTACTGGATGCCAGACAAGGACCTGGGTATCAAGAGGGCACTGAGCTGGTTAACACGTAAGCTGTCTGTGTACAGCAAAGCTAACAAAGCACACTGAAACTTGGACTTTGGAAATCGCAGGCACTCACCTCAGCTCCTTCACCTGCCCATCTGCATGCCCCCCTCCCCCGTTTTGTAAGGGATTTGAGTGCAAGGTGCTAAAACACAAGCCACACCCCCATCACATATCCTGTATGAGGGTCGGAACTCTCCTGTTTCACTAACACTCTGCTTTTGCCAAGGTTGATGACAGTGCATCACGACTATTCCTACCTTTAGGTTTCAGGAAGAAACTTATGAAATGCGTTGTTACAAATTCCCAGAATACCCCAGCAAGAACAAATTGATTATACACATTAGCGATCCTGACAATAACCATACTTTCTTAACTATCATTTCTTCTTATTTCCTCATTGCTTTCCCAGTATTTCCTAAGATTATTTTACAGATAAATTATTTGCCCTTGGATCATTGAGAGGGAGCAGGGACCTCTCTTAGCCTGTGGGCCCTCACAAACATAGAAAAATCTTGAGTTCCTTCCAGGGACTTGGCTAGCCCAGATAAGTATACAAGCAACTTGATAAGCAAGAAGGTAAAAATGGCTTAAAAACAATAGGCAAGGATTTTAGAAACTAAAGATAACAAATGTCCCTGAGTTTTTTGCTGAAACTTGGATCCACACCAAATGAGTCCACTGCCACACAGAACTCAGATAAGGGCGTGCTAAGGACTAAACTCTGACCACTCATGTTCTTTGTTCTACATTTTTTTTGCCGAAGGGCCTGGAGGAAGCCACATCCAGGAGCCAAAGCTAAAGTTCTTTTCTGCCCACCCCCAATTTTTAAACAAAGCTTCTCTTCCTTAACCAACTGCAAACCAGAAGAACTTTAAATCTACGTATGTCATTAGGTCAAACCATTGTGTAACCTCTAGGTATTGATTTATGATTTTGCCTGTAACTTCTAATCTCCTGAAATTTACACTTGCCTCTAAAATATCCTTACCTGCAAGCCATTGGGGAAGTTGAGACTAAAGCCTGAGCGGCCTGATTCTCCTTCCTTGGTGCCCTGCAGACAAATGCCTTCCTTTCTCCTGCTGCAAACCTTGGTGTGGGTATTTGGCCTTACTGACCCAGTCAGCATACCCCAGTTTGGCTTGATAACATCACAGGCTGAGGGACTGATTCTGAGGGAACAAAACCTAAGTTCTCACTGCTGAAGTCCAGCCTGCCAGCCAAAAAGTGAAGGAGAGTAAACGTGGAGAAAATACCTATATTTGATTGAGAATTTACTCCATAGAGCCTGCATTTAAAAAAAAAATGTTTTTATTTTTTTGAGCTGGAGTTTTGCTCTTGTCACCAGGCTGGAGTGCAATGGCACGATCTCGGCTCACTGTAACCTCTGCCTCCTGGGTTCAAGCAATTCTTCTACCTCAGCCTCCCGAGTAGCTGGGATTACAGGCACTAGCCACCATGCTGGGCTAATTTTTTTTTTTTTTTTTTTTTTTTTAGTAGAGACAGGGTTTCACCGTTTTGGCCAGGTTGGTCTCAAACTCCTAACCTCCAGTGATCCACCTGCCTTGGCCTCCCAAAGTGCTGGGATTACAGGCATGAGTGACTGTACCTGGCAGAGCCTGCATTTTTTATTGTAAATACTTATGTTCAACAATGTTACCTTGACTTGACAAGAGTACATTTTCCACAGTTGAGAATAAATCTGGCCTTGAGAAGCCAAGTAAAATAGAATTCAATCTTTCCACCCATGATACTGTAGCTGGTACAACTTCTATGTGCAATTTTATGATTATATGGCTTGTTACTGATAAACTAAGCTTTCTATTTAATAATTTAAATAAGAATATCTGAGAGAGATAAATATAAAAGAAAATGTAAAGGAATTGACAATTGCTATTTTTTAAAAGGTAAAAAGGATAATCTAATGGCATGTGGGCAGAAGTTTAATAAAGATAAGAAATGGGCAAAAGCTCTCTACTGTTTCTCTTTGTTCACTAATCTCCCTCCAGGCAAGCATATGCAGGGAAAGTTCTGAATAAAGAGAACAAAGTTAACGGAAATTTACTTCTTGTGAATGCTTTCTATAAAAAAAAAAAAAAAATCTTGTTTCACAAAGTCCCAGTATTTTACAAATCAAATTAGACCCACAAAGAAATATATAATTTATGATTATATGCAAATTACAAAAGAACCTAAAAATACTCTAGCATTTGTAGAAAGGTAGAAGAGATGACTTCTCCAAAATAATCATTGTAAAACCTACCATTCTTCTTCTGTCCACAAGGAACACTCCCATCTCTTTAAGAAACAAATTGTGCTATTGCTAGAGCTGATAAAATATCGGTGGAAACAACTCTATCAAGCCTCCTATTATAAACTATCATTCTAGGCTTTATAGCTTGGCTCTTTCAAACTAAAGTATGTTGGGCAGAGACTAAGCATACAAATTGCCAGCCAAAATACATTAAGTCTGGTCGAGCTGTCTTTTTCTGGAGGATGCAATTTGGAGCTTTGTACTCTGCATGCAGTTAGTGCTTGGCATGGGCCTGCAAGAATGCCTCTGATAGTGTGACAATAAAATCAAATAAAATAATAAATGAAAAACTGTTCAGTGGGACATTTTAAAACAGATTGGTTATTATCTCAAAATGTAAAGGTTTTAAGTAGTTGCATTTAAGATGAATTTTAGTTCATGAAAACAATATTTTAACATCACATAATATAATCTACACAATACTTTTCATCCAAGCTTATGGAAAAATGTCCATTTGATGGTGTTATTGATAACTAAACCATTTGAAGGAATCATTGACTCATGGTAGCATCTATGATTACAGCCTTCTGTGGTGACTGAGAGAAAATGGCTTAGATTAGCAGATATTTTACTCAAAAGGCTGTGCTTATGAGTTTTGTTTCAAAGATGCAGGAATAGAATCAAAAATTTAACCTGAAATAGTTCTGGACATATTAGAAAGTATAAGTTTTGGCTTCTGGACATTCTGTATCTATAAATTCCTTTTTTTTTAAGTTCATAGAGTTTGGTCTCTTCTTTGCTCTTTTTGCACTGAAACATTAGCATAGTAATGGGATATTATAGCAAAAGGATATTATTCTGAGCGAGTAGTCGGTTCACCCAAGTTATTCCACTCAGTTGATGACTTAGTCCCTTCAAAATTGCATTGAAACTTGCTGGTTCCTTATTCAAGAATACTTGTTGAGTTTCTATGATATGCCAGGAACAGTGAAGATGAGAGAAAGATAAACAAGGTTCCTGTCATTGTGGAGTTTATACAAGGAGTTTGCAATATTATTAGTAACACGCTGTTAGGTTGTGAAGAGGCTTCAGGAACCTGAAGAAAAATAGTAGAAAATATACATTTGTATACTCAAGCGGAACAAACGTTTTACTAATTCTTGCTTCATTTAAAATTTTTATATTAATAGATACAATAACTCTGTTTAAATTAACATAACCCTCTTTTACACAACCTATACCTTTTCATGACTATAGAAACCTTTTTTAAATTAACGTTGACTATCAATTCTTTGTTTTTTGATATTAGCTGATGAGTATAATGTTTCCTTAAATAGAGAACTACCTTAAATTTCTCCTTCCTTAACTCTGTATTTTGGAACTTCATGATAAATCTGTTTCTCCCCTAGCTAATAATGATATTGACTGCAAAAATCAATAAACATGAAAAGTAATGACCTCTAGCAATTTACTTTTATTAAATCTGCAGAGAGTTTTGATATCATTTACTCTGCAGGTCAGTCTCCGATTTTATTTTATTTTACTTTTTCTAACTAGCACATTGTTTTGTTCTCAGGTAGAAAAGGAAGAGGGAAGCACAGCAAAATTCACCTAATGCATCATTTTGACACATCTGTTGTTTGGTCAGTGGTGTGCAGTCTCCCATTTCTGATATAATAAATGTTTAGGTATTTCTAGTTTAATGAATGCCCTAGGCTCCAGGAGCTGTTTGTATACTTCCGTAGCATATATCTTCAGTGAGGAGATGGTGTTGTCTGTTTCAACTAATAGAAGGTAAAACTGAATGGAAAAATTAGATTCGAGAGTGGCTGTCTCGATACAACCTTCCCAGAGAATCAATACGGAGCTGCGAGGAGCATGGGGAGGCCAAAGTGGCAGCAGTGGGTCAATGAAAGGAAGTGAGTGCAAGGATTCAAAGGTAAGTAGATGTTCATTTTCAGCAGGTTAGTTCGGTTCAATAGCCAATCATTTTCTCCTTTATTTCATAAGAGTTAATGGGAGTTTTCTCAAAGAAAATCTTAGAATGTAGAACCTCATTCTCTGGATTTCTCTGAATATATGTCTCTGAAAAAATGGCAAGATTATCTGTCATGTTTGACAAAGTAAAGATATAACACAAAGTAGACAGTTGGGGTGGCCATAAAAGCAAAAATAGACAATGGAAATCACATTAAACCGAAAAGCTTCTGCACTGCAAAGAAAATCATTAACAGAGTGAGGAGACAATCTACAGATTGGGAGAAAATATTTTAGGCCTACATTTGATAAGGGGTAAACATACAAAATACATAAGAAATTCAAATTACTCAACAGCAAAGAAACAAGAAACCAAATTTTAAAATGGAAAGGTGCCTGAATAGATATTTCTCACAAGAAGATATACAAATGGCCAACAGATCTATTTTTAAAATGGTCAACATGGTTGACCACATGTTGACCATTTGAAAAATGCAAATTAAAACCATGAAGAGATAACATCTCACACCTGTCAGAGTGGGTTTTATTAAAAAGACAAAAGATAACAAGTGTCAGTGAGAATGTTGAGAAAAGGGAACCCTTGTATACAATTAGTAAAAATGTAAATTCATATAGAACTCATGGAAAACTATATGGAATTTTTTGAAAAGACTAAAATTAAAATTACCATATGATCTTAACAATCCCACTTCTGGGTATTTCCTTAAAAGATTTTAAATCAATATATCGAAGAAATATCTGAACTCCCATGTTTATTGAAACATTATCTACAACAACCAAATTATGGAATCAACTCAATTATGCAATCAATCAATTCTATTGATTGAAATCAACTTAATCAATTATGGAATCAAATGTCCATCGATGAATGAAATGATAATAAAATCGTGGTATATATACACTATGAAATAGCATTCTGTCTTAAAAAAGAAGAGAATTATGTCATTTGCAACGACATGGACGGTATTGGAGAACATACTCTAAGTAAGATAAGGTGTCACAATAAGACAAACACCTCAGTTCTCTCCTATATCTAAACAGTCTAAAACAATCGAACTCATAGAAGCAGAGAGTACGATGGTGATTACAGAGACAGAGGAGTGACCAGGGGACTAGGGACATGATGATCAAAGTGTACCATATCTCAGTTAGATAGGAGGAGTTTGTTTTTCTTTTCTATCTTTTTTTGAGTTCTATTGTACAATGTGGAATAATTAAACCTGAATGTAAATTTCCAAATGACCTACATTTAGTTTTTGAACTGCCCATACACGTGGAGATACTTTCCTATTGAGGAAAACATTAAATATAAATTTACATCCCCATAAAGGAACAGTTGTTTTGCATCTCACATAATACTTTTCCTATAAATACCTAAGTATGTATGGGGTGTTAGGAAAGCGTTTAATACTATGTTGAAGATGAAATTATTTTTAAATCATGTGTTTCACCCCTAAAAAAATGCAAAGTGCCACAATCTGACTTATAATGTTTGTGATATTGTCTTTAAATTAAATTTGCAAAAACTGAGAAGAATTTAGGGACATTTTATATTGATTTTTAAATATATAAATTCTCAAACACTGCAATGAACAGGTTAAATTTTTCCACATAAAAATGGACAAATTTTATTCCTTTTGCATTAGAATATAGTTCAAACCCCTCTTCTCCACTCTACAAAGCCAAAGCTGGCCTTATATAAGCTTGTCTCTTAGGAGCACAGTACTCTATTATAGTGAAGACAAAATAAAGTTGGCAGATTAAACATTGTTTCAAATATATTCTAATCAAACACTGAAAGTTTTTGTATGATATTAAAAACCATATAGTAAATAAAGGTAAAATGTAGACTAATTGGTGTATATCATGAACAACGAAAAGCCAAAATTATATAAAAATAAAATAGTCACATTTAAATTACAGTTGGTGATACACAGCACAGGCTGACTGTAGTTGACATGGGTTTTACATTTTCTCATCCAATAACTATTTATGCACACCCACTGGATTATACTGTATAGAAGAGGTAATTGAAATAATAATTTTATAGATCTTGATACTTTATAGAAAAGAAGGCTTATCGAATTCTGTAACTCAAACAGATTTTCTAAGTCATGCAAATAAAGTTTTCTGAGTCTGCCTTATTATTTGAAGTTATCATAATTTCAAAGGCAAGTATCTGAGTTTACAATTGTTTAAACTCTATTACAAAGGATTAATAACTCTAGAGGGTCTAATAAATAAATTAAAATGAAAAAAGCAAAATTAAACTCATCTCTTTCCCAGTATTATACAATTGTGAGGCTTCTCAACATTTACAAGCATATAATTAGAATACAACTTGTTGAATATTAGTTTATAGAACAATATAATCATTATAGAACTTTGGGTTTTAATGAATAATTAATTTAATGGTAGCAAAGTAAAATATATGAGATTTTTTCAAAAGCAACTTCAAAATAAATAGCCTGATGTTACTTCATTTTTATTTGTTACCCTAGTCTGTTGAGTTTTCTTTATGTGAAAGGCATATATCTGCAGATAAAATGTACATTCTCAGGGTAAGTTAGAATTCTGTTTTCTTAATGATTCTCACTACATGCTTGAAATGTAACACCAAAAGTATCAACAAATGATAGTACACATTTTTCAATTTGACTTTAAAGTGCCATATATTCATAATGGTATTAGTAATGACAAAAGCCACAATTACTTTCGCACCAGCCTAATATCATTTTAATGATCAATGGATAACAATATTGAATATATGACATTTTATCAACAGTGCCTTTGTTTTAATAGGAAGCAACCAGAAGGAATTTTAGGCGACTGAGTAATAAAAGTATGGTAGAATGTTACAATTGGAAGAGAGTCAGAATTGACCATTTCTTACCTCTTAATTTTGTGCATGAAGAATCTCAATGTTTTGGTCAAGATCTGAGTGCTAAGTTGGAAGTATAACATTCATCTTTGTATTTTCCTTCCTTTCACTGTTTCCTAATAGTTATATCTCTCTATTTAATAGGCATGCCATAAACTTGTGACATGTAAAGCAAATATTAAAACAGAACTGAAAGTGAAATAAGGGCCTGCTTTTAATCATGGATGATTGTCATGCCTTTCAAAATTGAAGATTTCTTTGCATTTAAAATTTTACTAATGTTTGGTAAAAATCTTCAACAAAGAGCAGGTAGAGAACACTTTGTCTTATGTTAGATAATACTATTTCCAGTATTTCCAGAAATTTTCCTGGAATATTTACACAGCAAACAAATGTGTGTGGAAACCTAATGGTTCTATTTATTTAACAATTGTAACCCATCTTCTAATCCTGTAAATAAAACCTTTAAAAGACGAAAAACTATAGCTATAGTTATATATCATTATATATTTATATATGCACATGCACACATGTGTATAAATATGAGAAATAAATGCATATGATCCATAGCTCACAGTGCTGAGAAATACATTCTTTAATAAAATCTGGCCTCTGCCCATATTGAAAGTTTGTATCGTATCTTAGCAGTTTATCCTACCTTTCATTGCTGATTTCCACTTTTAATCCTCTCTGTGCCATGGCCTTAAATAATACAAATCTTAATAATAGAACACACACACACACAATAAAATCCATTTGAATTACATGAGTTTCATGAAGAAGATACTGTATAAAGAGATTAAATTTAAGAGCTTCTAATCAAACCTGAGTTTGTCTGAGAGAATTCTCCTGAAGAAGTAATGATTGTACAAAAGTCTAAATGATTGGTAGTTAACTCTGTGAGAGTGTGTGCAGAAGGAAACATGCTTTGCAAGGCCCTGATGATGAGAAAGCGCAGGACATATTTTAAATATAGGCCAAAGTGTTGTGTGGCTGAAATGTAATAATCAACAAAGACAGCGGCTCATTATCAGTCTGGAAACGTGGCAAAAGCCAGATATTGGAAAGTCTGTAATACTGTGTTTCAAATTTTGAATTATTTTCTATTGAATTCATTGAATCGTTTTTTTGCTTCACAATAATTACCTTTTTTTTTTTTTTTCCTTTTTTACTTTTAAACAACGTTCTGACGGAGCAGGGTAAAACTTAGAGCAGTGCCGAAAGTTGATGTCGTCAGTGAACAGAAGTCTGAGTGACAAGAGTTGGCTATCAGAATAGTCAGAGAGAGAAGGAGAGAGGGAGGGAGAGAAAGAGAGAGAGGGAGAGAGAGGAGTTAAGAAAGCAGCAGTGGGAGAAGTGAAAACATTTTTGAGTTGTTTCATATATTAAAAAAAAAAGCAGATTTTTTTCAGATAATGAAAAGAAACATCAAAAATAACAGAATTTTCCTTGTGAAACTAAGTAGATGGGGTGTCATATGCCAAAATGGGGAACACAGAAGGGAAGCAGGTTGTGAGGGAATGTGAAAAGTTTGAATATATGAGTTTGAAGTGCTATAAAACATTAAGTGGAAATGTTTACTAAGCAATTAGATATATGATTATGTCTGTGCCTCATAAGAGAAGTCTAGGCTGGAAACACAAGTTATGGAATTAAAGGCTTATTTTTATGTGCCACATACAGTTTAGAAACATTGAGGTCATTGCCTCATTAGTCATAATAATATGATAGGCACTATCATTTTATTTATTTACAATTGCAGGTATACATAGTAAAACTCCAAATATCACAAATTAAGTTGGTAGCAGAGTTTGCCAAAACTTTTAAAACAAAATTTGTTATTATTATGTTTCATTGTTTTGGGATTAAGAGTGGAAACAGGACATATGGGAGAAAATGCGTCTTTACTTAAAATTTTCAGAGTATCAGTGCTATTAATTGAATCGCTGAGGATTGGAGCAGCTGCAAGTTGGCTTAATACCCCTCATGTTCTACATAAAGCTTTTTCAAGTGGCTTTCCAAAAGGTCAGTTTTGGCTTTTTTACAGTACGATAGTTAAACTTCTTAACTAGAGCTGAGTAATCCAAAAGAAAGAGAAAGAATACATCAACAGCTAGTCCTCTTTAAAGCTAAACTTGGAAATGGCGCAACCTCAATTTCTGCTACATTTTGTTGGTGAAATACTCACAGACTAGGCCAGAGTCAAGTGGAGGATACAAAAATTTCACATCTCAATGAGAAGAGTGTTGATATATTTGCGGCCATCTTTAACCCACCACACTTAGACCTATGACACTTTACAATTACTCCTTGCTACTATCAATTTATGCAAAGTACACCTGTAGCAAAGGGCCAGGCATACCATAAGTAACAATAAATGTTTATTTAATGAAATAATTCTAGTGTAGGGAATTATAGTTTTGTTAATCATGAAATAGCCTTTAAATCATTGTAGATGCTCTATTATTTTGCCTAAAGGGACTAAGACATTTAGGATGTCATCACAGGGTGGTACTTTTGAATTCCTCTCATAGTGGATTACAAATGTCTAAAAATTATTTAAGTTAAGGTTCACAATGAAAGGCCTTTCAGATTAAGCTTAAAATTTCTAATTTTAAATATGTTTTAAAAATATTCTGTTTGACTGCATTAAATAACATGCAGAACTTTTTCTTAATATAATTGATAGCTTGTTGTTCACTGAATGTTAAAAAACTCAACAATAAGATGATTCCAAAGAAAAGGTCAAATGCTGCCTTTGAAAGAGACCAAACTCCGTGTAAAGAATAACACTATTCTAAGTAAACCACTTTCCTTGCTATTGTAAGTGTCAAAGCTCTGATTCATAGAGATGAATAAACCAAATAGAAAATGTTCCCAACTCATGCAATCATCAACATTATGTAAAATTATGAGATGGCTGTGAGTAGCAATCTGAAATATAAAAACAATTAGATATTCAGCTTCAATTTTCCTTTCATCCCTCAGAATTTTTAATATTGCCATTGTGTGCTGTTAAGTTCTTTATAAATGATTGCATAAATAATATTATTGTGGTATCAGCAACAGAGTATGTAATAACGCTCAACCAATTAAGACAAGTGATATTGTAGGTATTACAATTGACTTGTACAAAATTATAATGTGCAGTTGCTAGTCATCAATAGATATATAATGACATTAATAATTTAATTATTCTAAGGTATTAACAAATAATTATGATCAAAGTAAGAAAGCAATGCATGTGAAAAATGCATGGGAATCATAGCTGGAATCCTGGCTCTTCCAGTTTGTTACCGAACCTTGGAAAATCACTCAGCCTCTTTAAGTATCAATTTTGTAGCTGCAAATTGAAGATACTGTTTTCATGTTGAAATGTCATTGTAAGAATTAATCAAAATCACGTATTCAAATAACATATAAGACCATCAATAGTCAGTTATTATTTTTATAATTATTAATCATTATTAATGGCGTGGTAGAAGTTGAACCAGTAAGCAAATTGTTTTTCCCATGAATATTTGTTTTGGAACATCTAAAAGAGAGGGTAACTCTATTAAATGATTTTTTTAAAAAAAGGAACATATACTATGAAAATTGAAGTCTTAGGAAAAAGGAAGCAAAAGTAAAAAATCTAAAAGTGGCATAAAAAGAACAAAGTTCTTTGCATGTTACAAAAGAGTAAAACTGAGAAGGAAAATAAGAACAAACAAATAGATGAGAATATCTGAGAAAAATCCTTCCAGAGAAATCCCTTTAATATCAGTCTCAAAATGATTTTGTAAGTATTTAAATTGTTGGCTATTGATACATAAAATATATCTTTCATAGGGAAGATCCAGAAAGTGCAATGATTATCGATGTGCTATTTTCTTTGTCTCCATTTTATTCCCACTTCCATTGTGCCCTTGTTACAGAAAACCAGGCACCCCAGGGATCTTGAAGGATCTTGTCTGTGTGTTTCTTTCAAAGTGTGTTTCTCACTATAATTGATGAAATTACTATTTCATAAACATATGTTTTCCAAAGGACTGACATTTTTGTTGGTTTATTTAATCAAATTTATATAGCTTGCAAATATTTTTATCATCTAAATGCAAAGTAAAATTTTTTGTAGCTCTCAAGTTGTCTTTCTCATAGCAAGATTAAGCATGCAAATTAACTTCATCTCAATGGAATTACTTTGGAGTAAAATATGTTAGCATTAGAGGCAACCAAGTCATTTTAACATAATGAGTTGTCCTCAGGTTTATCCCCTTCTAGGTACTGACAATTGCATATTAACCGTATGCAGTTGATTAACCTTCTTAACCTTAGTTTAAACATTTTGCCCTCATATGCTCAGGCAGATTCTCCCCTCCCCTTGTCTTCTGCACTTTTGACTGGGAGACTCTAGAGGCTGTTTTTACTTTCCAGGTCTCATGTGTTCCTCTTGGAATGCTTCACAGCTGGCCTGTTATGAACTGTCCTTTGTAGATTCCTGCGCTGTCTCCACAACTCCTTACTAACTGCCCTCTGCTAGAGAAGCTGCATAATGGTGGTAATCGCCCCATGATGAGGGCTGTTAATATAGCCAAAGCTTCTGGCAAAATACACAAATATATAACTTAGTTTTTTAACTTCACCATTTGTCTGCTGGACACCAAATAATTACTTTTCTCATTATACTTTTGAGACTTCTTCATTAAAAAGCTTCTCAGCTTCTGCCATTTTTCTTTACTTTCTAGGCTAAAGAACAAAGATCAAGAAGTCTCAAAATGTATAATAGAAAAATTTTATTTTCATTGAAAATATTTTTTGGGTTACATATGAAAGTTTGCAGGTTACACCAAACAAACTTAATTGCCAGTTAAACAAATAAAAAAGTCAACACTCTTTAGGAAAATAGAACAGATTCAACAATACAAAAATTCATAATATCGATGATATTATGCAAAATTAGTTGAGATAAAGAAAGAAATATGACCCATAATCAGTAGATAGAATAATTAGTGGAGCCTGAGATAATGAGATCTCCCTGGTGATCTTGATCAAGATCAAGAGATCTTCTTGGCCAACTCTCTTTCACTTATCCATTTAAAAATCCATTACATGGATTCATAACTGAGCGACAAGGAAGTAACATAACTGCAGTCTTTGCTGACTGTGTGTGAATTGAATAACAAATGA
>NW_022436979.1:5842775-5876325 GCF_009761245.1 Sapajus apella | reverse complement strand
CATAACTGCAGTCTTTGCTGACTGTGTGTGAATTGAATAACAAATGACCAGTGACCAACCACCAACAGACTTTGAAGAAAGTGATGCTACTGGTTATTGATCATGATGCATACCTATTATTTGATGTATTAATTTGTGAACTAAGGAAGTAGCGACAAAGATTTACTTTACATAATCATTCACAGTTAATTACATAATTACTCACAGAGGTAATATCTGCAATTTGAATTTTGATGTTGGGATTTGGTATTATTGAACTAAACTATAGTTCCTGAAATCCACACATATCAGAACTGAGCAAAGCAAGGGCTATGCGTATATATTAAACTGGAAGATAGAATATATAAACTCTCTTCAGCAAATTGGCCTTGGGCTAAGAGAAAATATATTTAAATGAGAAGAAATATACTTAATAAAACTCTTACAAATATCGATGTTCAGGATTATATAAAAACGGTAAGTCTGGAATTAAAATGTCAGGGAAAATATGTGCATGTGTGATATTGGAAAAAAACAGGAGAAAGCGTTTCAAGGGGGATACATAGAATTTGTAAATAAGGCTGAATAGATGAGTAAGAGAGGACTGAGGAAATTATCTCTAGAATTTTTTTAAAGTTAAGTTACTGATTAATTTCAGAAACTGAAACTAATTTTGAGAATTGAATGAGTCGTAATAGTGTGGATACAGCAATATTGCTCATGATTTCAAGATGGTTTGAGGTTCACTGTTATTTCAGTATAGTCTATCCCATTTGAAAGTCTAGAGGATAAAAAAGATAACTGCAAGAGTTATGACTTTGAGGAAGTGGAATGAGGCAACATTCAGGGCATAGGCAGAGTTGTTAAGCTTTTACAGCATAACGGGAGGACAAGGAAAAGAGGAGCGTAGAGGGCATTTTTTATGTGAGCACATATAGTATCACAGAATCTAGTTTTCCTGTGAAATAGGCATGGCCATCTGCAGAAAGTGGTGGGAAGAAAAAGGACTCGTTTTTCTTTTTTTTTTTACTTTTTAAAAATTATACTTTAAGTTCTGGGGTAAATGTGCAGATCACGCAGAATTGTTACATAGGTATATACACGCCGTGGTGTTTGCTGTACCCTTCCCCCCGATCATCTACATTAGGTATTTCTCCTAATCCCTCCCAAATCCCCCCATCCCCTGCTATCCCTCCTCAGCCCCTCCACCCTCTGACTAGCTATTTTTAAGAAAGACCAAATAGATGCCATGGAGAAAGAGAGGAAGTTCTGACTAGGGAAATGTAAGAGGATTGCTGTGCAGTGGTGAGATTCTGCAGGATTACTGTTAGTTTCAGTCTCAGGGTTCTAGTCTCAGCAGTTCATTGATTTTTTTAAAACTATCCTAAACAACACATGTATGAACATGGAGAAGATAAACTATTGTACTGATACATGTTAAGTGACAGGGCATGTACTGGAAGAAAGCAAGGGGCATTGGGTTCATTTTCTTAGCAAGCTCTAAAAATTAATATTTCAGGCATAAATACACACACACACACACACACACACACACACACAGTCCATAGCCAAGTGCCAGCCAATAAGAAATGTACAGTCATCTAATGTATGATTGGAACTCAAGGCATCATTCCACACTTATCTCTGTTGCCCCTTTGAATACTTGTAATTTAAAGAACAAGAAAAGATGAATAAAAAGAAAGGAAAGAGATAGCACATCATACTTAATTGCAAAACTTCATGTTATCCCTAGGGTAAGTTTAAGTGCTGACAGAGTAGTCCCCAGAAGAGTTATTATTTCAAGGCTAAATTCAATGAAGTAAAAATAAGAGTCAATAAGAATAACCTTTGTGTAAGAATGAAATGGAAACAACACTAGAGGAAAACATCAACTGGGCTCTCATTGCAGTTTATTTAACATCTGACAGTTTATGGTTTTTGTTGGAGTTCAGGCTGTAGGGAGACAACTACCTGGCTCTGAATCAATGTTCTAGTGAGGAAATATGGGACAAGTTATTTAATCTGTCTCACCTACAAAAGTGGTTAATTATAGTACTGAAATTAGTTGAGCTAATACATATAAAGTGATTAAAAGAGTGACTGGCATGTATTAACAGTAAATATCATATAATTGTTACATATTACTCTCAATCCAATGGTATTATACTATTGATTCCTCTAGCTCATAAAATTTTTGGGAGAATATAATGAGATAATGTATATTAAAAATTCTTATGACTTTGTTTTTATATAATTTATTCAATGTATTATGAGTAACCGACATTGTATGGAAAATTCATAAAACTTTTAACAGCAGTGAACTCTATTTCACGGATAATTTTAAATTTTACTTTCATTTTTATTGGGTGAAAGGTTATTGAGAGACTGAAGACCCAAAATTCAAACTTTGGGCTAAAGAAAAATGCTGCAATTTTTTTCCCATGAACAGAACTACTCAATATGCTTTTGAATAATGAAAGGGAAAATAAATATGAATTGTTCACATATATGCGTGATTTATGCTGTGATGACTTATGCTTTAGAGAACTTTTGGGATAGTTATTGAGCTATGTCCTTTCAAAAGACATTTGTAAAAATAACTCAATTATTACATGTCTGGGGTTAATATAATTTTCTAAAATGCTAAGTATATAACCAAATAAGATTTTAAATGTCTTACTGTTACATAAAAGATTTTATAGCTATGTAATTTTCATAAAAGATAACTATGCAAATAATACTTTTCAAATAGAATGCATATGTGAATGACTACCTGAATTGATGTGTGCCGGAAATCATAAGTTAGATTCTTTCCTGATGAAGTCATTTCTCTAGTTGACAACTGTCAAAGCCACCTCAAAAACCCATGAATATTAAAGCACTGTTCACTGGCACATTTGGCATTTTGAAATCAGGCAAATAGAACTCATGAAATATGAAAGGAGTGCTCCATGTCGCTTTGTAGAAAATGTTGCCATTAAGATGATGTATGAGGAAACTCACACCTTCATCTGCTGGGAGTGCTCAACTGTATTTTCAATCAACTGTATTACTTTGCTTTGATAGTGTTAACATTGGATCATATTCTCCTTTTTCCTGGCTTTAGGAGGTCTAAAAGCTAAGATTAAATGAAAGTTGTTAAATTATTTTCGCATGTAATGCATGTTTAAACACAAATGCTTTGTTTTAACTTAGTTATATTGTAACAATCAGATCCTTAAAGCTTTTTATTCTAGATATTAGCAATAGGCCAGGAATATTCCTAGGCATAATATCCATTGCCAATTTTTGTTCTTACATTACTGACTTGAGGAGTCCAAATTTATTCAGAAATTGTGATCGTTTCTTTCATATTTTGGCCTCAGGAAACTTTGTCCTGCCTACATTTATCTTCATGCTTAGCGATATTACAGACTTGTCTATTTTTCTTGAAAACTTTACATTTTTCTTGAATTTTTCAAAACATTTTTGAGTCATTTTAAAGAAGGTGATCCTTTTTATTTTACCTACTTTATAGTATTTAAAATATCAGGTAATAAGCATTCTTACTCATTCCAAAAAAGGACAGGCATAAACATGCCATAAAACACTGAAAGCCTTAAAAATTATTTTACTATGACAATGGCAAATTATCTTGAATGATAACATAATAGTAATAGTGGTAATATGATTTTCACCATAACATCTAGATGCTTAATTAGTGCAGGAGTTTAGGAATTGTATATATTGCAATAAATATATTTTGTGTCAATTCCTCTATACTAATTTATTTCCAACTCTTTAAATTTAGCAGTATGAAGACTTAAAATTACTTTTCCTTTAGAATAGAAAACATGTTCTTGACTATCAGTGCACCAAAAGATACCTAAGGCAAGGTATCCAAAATCCAAATTCCACAACTTATGTAACTTATTTTGTGTCACATTTTGTAAGATAACAACCCTCTTTTTTGCATAATTATGATGATATTCTGAATCTAATGTATTAATGAAGGTACACAAATATATACATTTCTTAAAATAAGTGACTTGGAAACATTTTGCTTGCTTGTAAATTCATGAGTTTGTGTACTCATATTACTTTGGCAAATGTAAGATGACTAAGTGTGCACATAACATCACTGAGTCTGACTTGCCAAAGAAAATTCATACACAACCACAGTACATATGCTGAAACTTCTCATTTGTGTTTTGAGATTGCATGTTTCTATTCACTCCCAAACTAAACACAACACAACACACACACACTCCCCTTAAGAAATAACAGATAACCAGATCTGTTCCTTAATTATGGGTTACTTGCCTGCCCCTAAGATCTATACAAAATACATAAAAGGGAAATCACAGCTATAGCCCATTCCTCAAGGTGTCTGAGTTGGTACACAGCCCGGACAGTAGACTGCGCT
Organism: Sapajus apella; assembly: GCF_009761245.1. Taxonomy (NCBI): domain Eukaryota; kingdom Metazoa; phylum Chordata; class Mammalia; order Primates; family Cebidae; genus Sapajus; species Sapajus apella. The sequence goes on along the minus strand of NW_022436979.1, from coordinate 5,871,941 downwards.
ACAGAGCACTTGGAAAGCTCTTTCAGGCACAGGGGAGGTTAGTCACAGATGTGGCATTTTGCGATGTATCATATTAACTTACCACATTACATATAGAATAAAACTTAGATGGTTTGGAACAAATATCCTTAAAAGAATTATGCCTTGTAGTAATGGTAAAACATCTTGTCTGAGCCCTGACAACTCACTAAAGACACCGATTTTAGCAGCAGTATAAAGTTGTGCTGAGAAAACAATTTTTGATGTTCAACTGATAATCATGTATGTTAAAAGTTATTCATCAAGCTGGGAGGCCTGAGCAATTAGTAGTGCAATCAAAATGTTATTAGGAGGTACGAAGAAATTGATTCATAAATGTCCAAATCGTTGGCTAATAGTTTTTACTTTTTGGAATCCTTCCTTTTGGTCTATCTAAAGTTTCTAGATGTTTTGTGTAAAGGGCAGGATTATATAATCTCCGTCACAATTACACAACTCTGCCACTGTAGCAGAATGCAGTCACAGAAAACACCTCAATGATATCTGTGGCTGTGTTCAATGCAAATTCATTCATGGACAATTGATGTTTTCTATAATTTCCTCATATGATGATTTCATTTTTTTGAACTATTTAAAAATATAAAAATAATTCTTAGTTCATGGACCATAGGAAAACTAGTGAGAAGCCATACTTTGCCAACCCCTGGGATAACCAAGGACCGGGTTTCTAGGGAAGCAGTGGCTCTGTGGATCTTCATAATTTATAAGGCAGGTGACTTCATCTAATTTAAAACCTCAGACATTCTAAAATTTTTGTGCAGGAATACATAAGCCACAGAAATGCTGAACTGTATTTTCTTAGATATTTATTTTTTAAAAATGCCCTGATAGCTAACTGTCCCTTCTACACTAAACAATATATTCTTGTTATGGAATGTAAGCATTTGACAAGTGTGCTTTCACAGGTCACATATAGTGAATGTTATTTCTAGAAAATAATAGTTTATCTCAAAGATCAGAGTTGTCTGATCTCTCTCACTTCCTGTCTCTTTCTGTGTGTGTGTGTGTGTGTGTGTGTGTGTGTGTAATAAAGTTGTTTGCAACAACTGTAACAACTTTAGTTCCAGAAGAGACAAGATAGCCCATTAAAAGACAGTAATAAGGAGATTGAAGCAACTTTGCACTAGAGAAAAGTTAACTTGTCATACCTAGATAGTCACTTTACAGGAGGTTCAAGAGTTAACATTTATTCAGTATACATAAGCACTTGGGGTTATTCACAATTTTCATGTACTATAAGATTACAGTATATGTCTAAGTTTTGGATCTCTCCAATCAGGCTTTAAAGAGAAATTTAAATGGAAATAAGATATCTGAAGAAAATGGCAGTGATTAAATGATCAAAACTCATACTAACAATAAATCTTTCTACAAGAGGTAGACATTATTTGTTCTCTTCAAAATTAATATTATGCATGTAAAAATGTTATCTATTTCTATTTTTTGGAAAAAATTCTAATGCAACAGTTCTGAAATTTGTGGTTTGAGGATGACGCCGTGATAGCTATGTCAATAATCTGATAAATACAAGCACTAAAAGGCTGCATCTTATTTATGCCCACAGAGCACATAAGGCAGGTTTTAACAGTATGAATGAGTTAGAAAATTTTGTTATGGGGTGTGTTTATACAGACAAATTTTGTGTTCAGAAACATAGATAAGAATGAAATACCCACTTACACTCACCCATCACCCCATATTATGGTCAATGTTAACATTCTCTTCAGAGCATAAATATATAAATATATATATATTTATATATTTATTTATATATATATAAATATATGTATCAGAGCATAAATATATATATTTATATATATATAAATATATATATTTAACTATATAAATTTTAAATATTTATATATATTTAAATATATAAATATCTATATTTATGCTCTGAAGAGAAGGATACATATATGTGTGTGTGTATATATATGGTACTTTAGGTTCTGGGGTACATGTGAAGATGATGCAGGATTGTTGCATAGGTACATATGAAGGCAAGGTGCCTTCATCCCCCCATCACCTATATCTAGTATTTCCCCCCTCATTATCCCTCCCCACCCTGCCCATCCCATGCTGTCCCTCCCCTAACCTCCCCCAACTGACCACGGTGTGTGATGCTCCCCTCTCTGTGTCCATATGTTCTAATTGTTCAACACCAGCCTATGAGTGATAACATGCGGTGTTTGGTTTTCTGCTCTTGTGTCAGTTTGCTGAGAATGATGGTTTCCAGATTCATCCATTTGCCTATGAAGGACACGAACTCATCAGAGCATAAATATTAACTTTAAGGTAATCCTTTAACATTATTTAATAAAATGTAATTGTTCCCTTTCCTTTTATTTTCCCTCAAAGACTCTGACACAACATTTAGTGATTTTTAATTTAATATGAGCAATACTCACAGTGTGATAGGTCTTATGATACATTGACAATTATGACACCTATTAATCTTTTTTAAATTATAAATGAGATGTTTTTGTTTTACTACCAAATTTTAGTGACCGAATTGACTTTTCTTCGAGTTGTTTTTGCTTAAGCAAATACAATGGATAAAACTGCATGAAACAGAATACCATTAGCTTTCTTCTACATTTGTTCGCATTAGTTCGTTAGTAAAAATAAGGTATTTTATAATTGCCCAGTAGTTGCCAAATATTTTACTCCTTTACTGCTTTGTGTGCTAGTCAAAACTTTTTGTGGTTGATTTCAGTTGAGAAAGGAGTAATGCCGACTTAAATGCTCCTTCCATAAAAGATGGTGCTTCTCCAGCACTGAAATATGGGGCTATAACCTTAAATGATTTAGTTCTGTATTTTGGCATTAAGAAGCTCTAATTCCATTTTCAGATAAAATAAGTCTTGAAGTTATTATATCTAACATAAACATCCATCCGTGGTACTTTATATATAAATTATTACTCTGAAAAGAACTGGAATTAAGATTTCAACTTGCTTGAACAGAATCTCATTTCCTTGAAATACAGTAGGAGCAGTATTTCAAGGAAATGAGATTCATCTTCACAATGAGGCAGAGGACTTGAAAGCCAGAGAACTTGGCTGCCTACCGAATGGCAGAGATAGCGCAATAGGTACAAAGTACTAAAGGATGGCAGTCATTCTTACAGAAATAATGTTTCTTTAATACTTCCCTACCACTCAATAAAGATAACCTCAGACTAACTCAATGTGTTAGATTTCATCCTTCTAGCCACAAAGCAGTGACAAAGGCCTTTATTAATTTTACGAAGCACATTCTTAAAATCATATACACACACACACACACACACACACACACACACACGTAATATACATTTGTGTGGTACTAGCAATGATAAGTTTTTTAAAGAGCACATCTTATATGTTTAATCTAAAACCTTTCCATCTTGCATTTCATTGGAATTTGTTCTCAATCATTCCCCATAACCATTTTTAAAAGTTATGGCAATTTGCACAGGGACCATACTGGAATTTGGTGGATTTGGAGTAAACACACTTCATTTCATTTTGTTTGGCATTTTTCAGCTATCCAACTGTCTGTGGATCCTCTCCCACCAGGTGAAATTCTCCAAGTTGTTATGGTGATACACTTGATCTTAGCCAAAAGGCTGAGAAACAGCTGTCATTATGGTACATGACTGGGATGATAAAAAGAATCAAGGATCTTGGAAGACAATAGGGCATTTCTATGATAATCTTTGAGATGATTCCTGCATTTTTCTTTATCCAGCTTGGAGACAGAATGGGGTAGGGGGAGGATTCACATCTCAGACTGCTCAGGTAGGTCTTTTCAGAAACACTGGTTTATAAAGTGATCACCTGTTTGTCATCAACAGGAAATTTTACGACTACCAGTTTATCTTACAGAATTCTATAGTGAACTTTATTTCCAGGTGCAATAAAATTATAAAACACATTAAAGTTTTTGTTTATGTATATATGTGGATATGTGTGTGACATACAGTAATATTTCACACATACATATATACAATAAAAATAAAACATATAAAATATTTCCCCCATATTTTTATTATTTTTGAAATGGATTCTAGCTTTGTGGCCCAGGCTAGAGTACAGTGGGGCAATGTTGGCCCACTGCAACCTCTGCCTTCTGAGATCAAGTGATTCTCCTGCCTCAGCCTCCTGAGTAGCTGGAATTACAGGTCTGCACCACCACACCCAGCTAATTTTTGTATTTTTAGTAGAGATGGATTTTACCATGTTGGCCGGGCTAGTCTGAAACTCCTGACCGCAGGTGATATGCCTGCCTTAGCTTCCCAAAGTGCTGGGATTACAGGAGTGAGTCACTGTGCCTGGCCTACCCCATCTTCGAAACTCTTTTACTGATATTCTTTGACCCCGGCCAAGAAAGATACTAGGTATCTTCATGATGCCCCTGGTTGCTGACATGCCACGGGATTCACAAGAATAATAGTACCTTTAAGAAAATAAGTATCATATTTATTTTGTAAACCAGAGCTATTGTGATTTTTCTCAATTGGATTAGGGTAGGTAGGTGAAATATTTGTATTTTATAAAATTTACCTAAATATGTAATATGGCTCAAATCATTTGGTTTTTACAGAAATGTGGTAGAATGGTAAGATCAGACAGAAGACTTGAAATTAGCATCATTTAGTTAAAATCTACATTGTTTCTCACATTTGCTTAGTGACCTTGGAAAGCTGTACATATAAGAGTTTTCTTTTGAGTGAAATGTGAATATTAATATCTATATTACAAGATTGTTGTAGCAAAAGTGAACTGCGTTTAACACACTCATGAACATAGCATACACATATATACCTAATAAGGGTTATTAGTATTTAGTTTTCCCATACTTAAATTTATCAGTATGAATTAGCTAATCGTCATTGCACTATTACCTATACTGCGCCGTCTTCTAGAGCATGACACAAATATTAATTCTGTCAAAATTGTAAAACACCTACAGTGTCCCAGACACTATGCAAGAGGCCATAGAACTAATTAGTAAATAACTTATAATTGTTTGAATATCCTTCTTTTCCTCTATACCTGTTCAACGCCAAATTCTTGCTTGTTCTTTTCTTTTGGGGGTCACAATCACTAGGGATAGATGCTAGGGATAAGCATGGTATTTCTGTTACAGAAGAACAAACCAAGCACATTTTGAACAGAGATGTACCATTTAGTTCCATTTAGAGAAATGAGAAAATACTTTCTAGAAACAATTGGCCTAAGACCATCACAGGGTTACCATAATCACACGCTATCTGGTGTGACTCAGTTTTTAAATATAGAAAATAAAATAGTGAGGGACTTTGTAACTTGTACAAGACCATATAGATCAGTATTTAATAGTGTCAGCCACGTATGTAATCAAATTTTTATGTAGTCATTTGAGGTTAAAAAGTGAAATCAATATTAAAGATACATTTTACTTAACCTAGTATATTAAAAAATTAACATTTTAACATGTAATCACATAAACATGATTAATAAAACATTTCAAATAATATTTTCATATGAAGTCTTGAAATTTTTAAGTATTTTACACTTAGCTTCATAGAAAATGCTTCAGCTATATTGACATTTAATAAAGCTCTAAGTTCAAAAATTCGATTTCCCTATATAGATTGGTCCAAACATACTTAAAAAGATTTTCAATAACTGAAAAAAGAACATTTCTTCTTATCTACACCTATATATTGACAGAACTAGTTCATCTTTTCTTGATTGGCCATTATTTCAGTTAATATCTAATTTAAAATATCACTGTGTAAATTAAAAAGCAACTCTAAGTGTTCAAATATTAGAAAAAGATACTTCTTAGAGACATTTCCTTTTAGGCTTTGCAACTGATTTATATAACATCAAGAATTAGAATCTACATGTTGATTCATGTTAGAAATATACATAAAATTGGCTGGGCATGATGGCTCAAGCCTGTAATCCAAGCACTTTGGAGGCCAAGGTGGGCAGATGACCTGAGGTCGGTCGTTCAAGACCAGCCTGACCAACACGGTGAAACACAGTCTTAAAAAAAAAAAAAAAAAAAAAAAAAAAGAAATATGTGTAAAATTATTACTTTTATTTTGAAATGTGTCAGCTTTAAAATACTTTTACATTTCTAAGTACTTACAAGCTTTCTTTTTCCTTAGAACTTAGGATTTAGTTCATTCATATGCAGTGAGGTATCAGTGAAAATTGTAAACACCTTGCTATTTTTTTGTCTTTGATAATTACGTTTGGCAAATATTCCTCGTGTTTAAAGAAAATCATGAATTGAAGTTGAGTACAGTAAATATTTGTAAAAATCAACCAAAGACCATTAATAAAGAACACAGATATAATTAAAATTATTGTCTTTTTTCAGCAATTTCATAACAAAATTTCCGTATCAGGAGTAATAATTTATACTACTATCTCAATCTAAAACTAAATTTCTTTAGTGTTGGAATCCAAGCTATCTTACATTTGGCCAAATTTACAAACTCAGATTTTGTATAAAATTGTTTACATTTTTTGTTAGCATTTAATTCAGATTCCAGACAATCAATTTTATCAATTCTTTTCTCAAAGGTAACTTCTTATAGAATTCACTCCATATTTACTGAAGATGGCTTCTAATACTGTCACCTTCATTTTTTTTTTTTGAAGTTTTTAGACATGTTTTTTCATTTTGCACTGCCACAATAAATTGCAATTCATCATGAATTTTGTGATGTAATTACTTCCAATCTCTTTTTATCTTTATTATTTTGGCAGTTTCTATATCGTCACTATATTATATATCAGTATTCTTGCTAGCTGTGAAAATCTCCTTGCTAGTTGTGAAAATCCTAGATGGCCACTTCTTCCAATACAATATTGCATCTACATTGAGAATCTGTTTTCAGTGGGGCCACCTTCATCAATGATTTTAAGCTAGATCTTCTGGGTAATTTGCCGTAGATTCTACATCAGCACTTCCCGCTATACTTTGCACTTTTCTGTTATGGAGATGGCTTCATTCCTTAAATTTCATTACCAACCTCTGCTACTTTCATACTTTCGTCCTGCAGCTTTCTCACCTCTTCTATCTTGGATCCTGAATCTTCCATCTAGACCCTTAAAACTTTCTGCATATTAGCAATAAAGATGTTTTGCTTTTCTAGTATTCATGCATTCACTGGAGTAACACTTTTCATTTCCTTCAATAACCTTTCCTTTGCGCTCACTCTTTGGTGAGCTGTTTGGCACAAGTGACCTCGCTTTTGGCCCATCTTGGCTTGCAACTTGCCTTCCTGAACTAAGCTTAATCATTATAGGTTTTGATTTAAAGTGAAAGACTTGTGACTCATCTTTTCACTACAATAGCCATTGTAGTGGCTATATTGATTACATCAACCATCTTACAAGGGCACAGTTCGTGGTACCTCGAAACAATTATACTAGTAATATCAAAGATCACTGATCATGAATCACCATAAAAGATATAATAATGATGAAAACATTTGAAATACTGTGAGGGTTATCAAAATGTGACTCAGAAACCTGAAGTGGGTACACGCTGTTGGAATAATTATGCTGATAGACTTGCTCCACACAGCACTGCAGCAAACCTTCAACTTTTAACAACCACAATACCTGTAAAGTGCAATAAAGTGAAGCACAGCTGGGGTGGTGGCTTCGCACCGATAATCCCAGAAATAATCTGGGAGGTTGAAGTGGGAGGACCACTTGAACCCCAGTATTTGAAACCAGCCTGGGCAACATGGTGAAACCCCATTTCTACAAAAATAAAAAATTACCTAGGCATGAGGGCATGCACCTGTAGTCCCGTGTGCCTGAGAGCCTGAGGTGGAAAAATCACTTGAGCCCTAGGAGGTGGAGGCTGCAGTGAGCTGTGATTATGCCACTGCATGCTAGCCTGGGTGACAGGTGACAGAGTGACACACTGTCTCAATAAATAAATAAGATAAACAATAAAGTGAAGTACAATAAAACAAGGGATGCCTGTATTTGCCAATTGTGTTTTATATAGGTAACAGTAACTGTAACTTTTTGCACAGAAGTTTCAAATAAACACATTGCAATGTTATAGAGTACATGTAAAAGTCATTCAAACTGAGTCAGTCCACGAGTCCCAATAGATCAGTTATGTGTTTATATATATATATAAATGAAACATGTGCCTAACATGTATTATAATGCAACATGAATACTTATGTAATATGAAGTTAAAATAAAACTTAGTCCTTTAATACTATATATGCTTTGAGTTCTTAAATTTAAATTTATTTAATTAAAAATGCAATCCCTCAGTTGAAGTAAACACATTTCAACTGTTCAAGTAGAATATGTGGCTACTGGCAATGTATTGTATAGTGCAGATATAGATAATTTGAACCTACGTCTTTCTGATTACAAAAGCTGTTATCTTTCGACTGTGCTGTGCTTGTATCTGTCAATAGATAATCTAGACATTATCAATGGCATCAAAGTAAGAGGCTGGGAAAAAAAAGAGTTAATGCTTTCCATGGAAATTGTATAGACTATTTATTCTTTTGAAGGTATAAAAATAGATGACCTTGAAGGTTATGAAATACTTAAATTTAGAATCCTGAGGGTTTAATTCCAACAAATGTAATATTGTTCACAGGAGGTAATTTGGATATAATATTACATGAGTGAGCAAATGATATGATTCTTGTGTACTTTATTTTTTTAATCTAGAAAAAGCATTACATAATTTCTTATAATTTTGAATATTGATTTTACTAAAGACCACGAGATTGAATTGTCTGCTCTCCTTTTTAATATTATTTAAATTTAAATATAATGATGTTTTCACTCTTTCTGTTTGACTCTGAAAATTTTTATCTTGCCTTAGATGATAGCTCCAAGTCAGTATTCTGCTCCACAAATAAGGTTTTAATTAACACATGGATAAACATTTCTTTATTTTACTGTTTTCTCCTGAGAATTTTGAAAGCCTTTCTGAAACCTTCATAAACAGTTTTACACACACACACACACACAAACACACATGAAAGACCTGCTTATTTAGGGTAGTACTGTAGTGATTCTACATAAATCAAAGTTCCATAGCCCAATAAAAAGGTAATATTGAATCAGTATTTAGCAGTTGAATTATTAAATTCTTATTGCTTGACTAGTATATTGATATCCAGCTGACAGGAATTAAAAACAAAAAATTCCCAACTGGATATTAAAAATTAGTTCCAAAAAGACCCTCATATTCTGGTTGAGTCTCAACCATTCCCATTGTTTTTTAAACGACAAAATAGTCTATAATAAATATTTTCACATTTCTCTATCTTTTAATATTTCTCTTTGAAAAGCCACCACCAGCTCTAGGCAGTCATCTACCATGATTAATGACAGAGGCAGTGGCCTTTGTGTTACAAGGTTGTACTGCTACTAGAAGTTTTCAAGGTCACTGTTTCCTTCTGAAAAGTTCAAAGGAAGTTAAATATTCATAAAACATGACCTGATTTTATGAGAGGTGCCGTACTTGTTGTTTTATGACAGCCCATTTTAATGAAAAGAAATGCAAAGAAATTTTCACTCTAAATACTTGACATCCAATTCAGCTGGGAATGTTACTGGAAAGCCTTTTATGATTGAGGAAAATCAGACAGATATTCTTTAGGAGCCCCTTATGTGGAAACATTATTTCCTTTACAGACATTATCGGTACAAACCCTTTGACCTGCCTAAATGAGAGTCTATTAGTGTCTGATGTGCTAATAAAAATTAAGCTGTGAAGCGCTGAGGGTCACCTTATTGAATGCCTTTGTTCCCATCCCAGGTTTATGAATCACATTTATTGGAAAGATTTGTCTTGGATGGGGAATATTTTGTTCTTAGACTTTACTTAGTAGCAATCTAAAGGATACCAAGAGGAAGGGAAAAAACTCCAACAAAGCTAAAATCTGTTAATTTATACAGGGAGGACGGAAGAAAGGAGGGAATAAGGGAAAGAAGGCAGGGCAAAAGGGAACAAAGACAATAGCACTTCTGTGTTTTTTCATCATACAATTCTACACTGGTGGCTCCACTCTATTTATTTGGTACTAAAATCTACTTCTGGATACTCTAAAATAATAATCACAGTTTTATGGCAAAATGGTATCCTAAATGACATGATGGAAAATTAATGGGTAACAATTACTCAGAATTTGATTAAAATATACATAAAAAGAATTTTTCTTTTTTTTTTTTTTTTTTTTTTTTTTCCAAGATTGGTTAGCTTTTATTTTGGACCAAAAAAAAAAAAAAAAAAGAAAAGAAATTGTTTTGCAGCTGGAGGCATGGGCAAGGGGGGGTCCCCAGGCAGTAACTCCCCTCGGGTGGGCTGAGGGCTAGGGCTGAGCGTCGGATGGGTCTCCCATTCCCTGTGCTCCCCTGTACAGCAACCTCCCTACTGGGCTCTGGGGCAGCCTCGGGGGGGCAGGCTGGGAGGGGCTGTTGCAGGTGTTCACTTGGGCAGGACGTCAGAGGACTCAGACACCAGCCTCCCATCGCGGGTCTCAATCTTCTTCACAACCACGGCCTTGGTGGAGCTGGTGCGGCTGAAGGTGGAGCCCGCGCCAGAGCCAAAGCTGGAGCCCAGGCCGTAGCTGAGGCCGGGGCTTGTGAGGCCCCCATAGGCAGAGCTCAGACCACCTGCACAGCCGCTGGTGGTCTTCGTGTGGATACTCATGTTCTGCATCCCGGACTCCAGCCGGCTCTCCTCGCCCTCCAGTAGCTTGCGGTAGGTGGCGATCTCGATGTCCAGGGCCAGTTTGACGTTCATCAGCTCCTGGTAGTCACGCAGCTGCCATGCCATGTCCTGCTTGGCCTTCTGCAGGGCTTCCTCCAGCTGCTGCTGCTTGGCACGAGCATCCTTGAGTGCCTGCTCCCCGCGATGCTCAGCATCTATAATGGCAGCCTCCAGGGAAGCCCTCTGGCCTTTGAGGCCCTCAATCTCGGCCTGGAGCCGGCTGATGTTCCGGTTCATCTCGGAGATCTCAGTCTTCGTATGCCGCAGGTCATCCCCGTGCTTCCCAGCCAGCTTCTGCAGCTCCTCATACTTGATCTGGTATAGCTCTCCGCCTCAGCCCGGCTGCGGTTGGTGATCTCCTCGTACTGCGCCTTGACCTCAGCGATGATGCTGTCCATGTCCAAGGAGCGGCTGTTGTCCATGGACAGCACCACAGAGGTGTCGGATATCTGGGACTGCAGCTCCCGGATCTCCTCTTCATTCAGCTGCCTGAGGAAGTTGATCTCCTCAGTCAGTCCTTCCAGGCGAGACTCCAGCTCTACTTTGTTCATGTAAGCTTCATCCACATCCTTCTTGATGAGGACAAATTTATTCTGCATCTCTGTACGCTTATTGATCTCTTCCTCATACTTGTTCTTGAAGTCCTCCACCAGCCCCTGCATGTTGCCAAGCTCTGCCTCCAGCTTCAGCTTCTCCTGGCCCAGAGTCTCCAGCTGCCGCCTCAGGTTGTTGATGTAGCTCTCAAACATGTTGTCCATGTTGCTCCGAGCCGTTTTCTGCTGCTGCAGGAGGCTCCACTTGGTCTCCAGCATCTTGTTCTGCTGCTCCAGGAACCGCGCCTTGTCGATGAAGGAAGCAAACTTGTTGTTGAGGGTCTTGATCTGCTCCTTCTCCTGGGTACGCACGGCCTGGATGTTGAGGTCCATGTCCAGCTTAATGGGGTTCAGCACGCTCTGGTTGATGGTGATGGCGGCGATGCCTCCCGGGCCTATGCCGCTGGGCCCCGCATAGCCTGCACCCAGGCCACCGCGGAAGCCAGTGCTGCTCACTTGGGAGAAGCTCGAGGAGCTCAAGCGGGCACTGGGCCCACTCGTGAAGGAGTGGCTGCTGAAGGCCCCGGAGCCAGAGGTGGACACCTGTAGGACTTCTGGGTCACCCTGATGGACATGGTGGAGGCAGGAGTGGAGGCAGGCGGGCTGAACCAGGGAGAGATTCCAGAAGGAGCGGAGAAGCTGCTGCTTCTTTCTTTTGTTATATATAGGGATTTGAGAGATGGTTTATGTAACTAATTCCTCTTTAATTGACAATGTCTCCTTGAATAGGCACAATGTGCCTGATTTTCCATTATATAATCTTCCTTCTACTTCTGTCAAACTATTAGTATTATATATAGAATCTCTTAAATATAATAGAAAAATTTGCTAATTAAATTAAGCCTAGAGGCAAGCCTTTTAAATAGTAGTAATATTTTCATCTGATAGGAATATATTCTGTATACATGTTAAAGCATAAGAAACATGAATGAAGCATGATCCTTGCCTTCAAGGAAAATGTACATTTGATATGTACATACGTAAATAATTATAATGGAAACAAAAGAATATTCTCAGTGCTATAATAAACGACAACAAAGTTCAATGGAAGCATAGAGGAAGAAGAGAAGAAAATTAACTAGAGAAATTATCTAGAGAAATAAAGAATCATGGATACATTGGCATTTACTCTAGGTTCTAAAACCTAAGCAGAATGAGAATGGGTGTTTAGAATTTTGGAAGAATTATAGGCATTTTCGGGTCCACATTTAGCCCAGCAGATTAATTATATATATTTTTAAATGAATGAATAGTATCAGTAGAAAGCTAAATGAGTGTCTTAGAACAAAAAATGCTTTGGAATTATAACCACTATTCTAGGGGATTTGATTATTATACTTTTAAGTAATTAGAAGGCACTGTGAGTTTTGAGCAAAGGCTGCTATAAATGCATTTGTATTATAATATTAAGAACTTCGTGTATTTACATGTTTCTCCAGAGGAGATGGGGTAGGACTATACAACTTATTGGAATATAAACAATGACCAAAGCTATATTTAAAAACATATTTTTGTCACATATGAGACTCAGCATTGTTTATTTCACGTATATGTATGAGTATGGTTCTACCTGCCAAAAATACATTGATTTCTAGAGGTGAATTTAAAAATCTATAGCTAAGTTGTAGCTAAAGGAAAGAAATGTATTGAATAAGTCAACTGAAGAATAAAGCATGAAAGAGTTCAAATAAGAAAAGTAATTAATCAGCCAGACTCGGTGGCTCACGCCTATAATCCCAGCACTTTGGGAGGCCGGAGTGGGCAGATCAGGAAGTCAGCAGATCAAGACATTGGCCACCATGGTGAAACCCAACTCTACTAAAATACTAAAAAATAGCTGGGCATGGTGGTGCCTGTAGTCCCAGCTAGGCAAAAGGCTGATGCAGGAGAATCGCTTGAACCGGGGAGGCAGAGGTTGCAGTGAGCCTAGATTGAACCACTGCACTCTAACCTGGTGACAGAGTGAGACTCTGTCTCAAAAAGTAAAAAAGTAATCAATCAACCATTTTACATTTATAAGAAACTTAAACATCATTCAAAGTTAGGGAAACTCAGTTTGATATTTTAGTTATTTTTGTTTGACTTAAGAAAATATATCTAATATGTGAAAGATTTTTAATTTTTTATATGTGATAATTGCATAGCAATTGTGATTACAGGTAAAAAAATTCAATTATGTATTATAGAGCATTATTTTATATTTGCCAATAACAATGGTTAATATTTATCTGATAAATTATATATGTATACATATATATATATTCAATATACTAAACATACTATATCAGAAGACATGAATAATGGTGAAATCATTTTTCTTTGTTTCATATTTATCATATCCAGCCTATGCAAATACAGGAGGTTCAGGACATAAAAGGTAAGCTGCAATTTACTGAGTGCTTATTATGCGCCAGTCACAGTGCAATACACTTAACATATACTATGTTGGTTAAATTAATGCATGAGGTTGGTATTTAGTTCGTTCATGCCAAAAGTAATTACTGCAAACAAACTTTGTGCTAGTATTGTATTAACTGCTTTTAGTAGAGCAAAGAATGAGCTGTTAAATGGTCCTTATTTCACACAGCTTACATTCTAATAAAAAAATAAACATTACATAAATAACTATAGTAAAATATGATGAGTTTAGATTACGTCTCAAGGATATTTTGGTCGCAGTCTTTAGCTGACAGCTCAATAATTCTGAAAGAAGTAATATTCAGTTCATATGTGAAGGCTGAGTAGGAATATGGCTGGCAAAAGACATAAGAAGAAAAAGAGAGAAAAAAGGTTTGCATAGAAAGGTAAAGAGATTAGGAAATAGTATTCCTCTAAGTCCACAGAAAGGAAACAAACCCACAGTGCCTGAAGCACAGAACTCAATGTAAAGAGTGGCTAAGATTGAGTATAGAGAGTTGAGTGGGGAAAAATAATGGGGATACCATACATGCCATGTCAAAGACTTTGGACACTGACAAAGATTTAGAGCGTTATTTTAAAAAGTTGACTCTAGTTATATTATGGAAATGGATTAGATAGAGATAATGTAACATTGGGGCTCAGGGTGCCCTCAGCTCCCCTGAGAGGATGTTTTTCTAGGTTCTTGGTCTCCTGCCTTCTCAAGAATGAGACAGGGGACCATGGTGCAGTGTGCAGTAAATGCCAGACTCAAAAGCGTTTGTAGAACCTGATTTATTTAGAGAGAGAAAAAAGAGAAGGAGAGAGAAACAGCTAACTCTCACACTGAGTGAGACAATCCAGAAAGATGGAATCCAGGAGAGAAAAGCAGCTTCCACACTGAGTGGAAGGAAATAAAGAGAGAGAGAGAGATGGCATTTAGGAGGGGAAGACAGGCTTCCATGAGAGAGTGTGGAAGGGGATCCCAGAGGGGATATCCAGGAGAAAGATAGCTTCCACGAAGGGAGTGTTCATGGAAGGGGACCCAAACAAGAAGTCCAAAGGGGTGTGAAAGAAGGGGACTTTTAACCTGAGAGGAACCCCCACCTTCTGAAGACCCCAGGCCAATGAAAGGAGTTCCTTAGAACTTCCTCTGGAGTGATTGACTCTTAGTTTCTTCCCACACCCGCAAAATTCAAACATAAAACCATTAAATCTCCCAGATGGAGAGAGATGGGAGGGGGCATGGCGCTAGGAAGGTCTTGCCCTTAAAACGATGCCCCCTTGTGGACCTGGAAAGAGAACACATTCCCTCAATAAGACCAGATGATGAGAAACAGCTTCAAAGGCTATGGAATAATCTACCAGAAAATGTACCATATCTACCAAAAATGGTGATATTGTCATAAGGTGTGGGCAGCAGAGTTAAGGAGAATCAGGTGGATGTGGCTCTGATGTAAGTTTAATTATTTTTACTGATTACATGTAGAAATTGAAAAAAAAGGGAGGAGTAAAGCATGGTACTTGAGTTTTTACTGACAAAACTAGCTATGTCTAGACAATATATACTAAGATGTGAAAGACTGGAGAAGAACTACATTTTGGGCTTTGGGACACAATGAGAAGGTAGGAGATGATGATGAGTTTGTTTTATACAGGTTGAGTTATGACTGTGGACATTTAACATGGAGTTTTCAGAAGCCAATTAAATACAAGAGTCCAGAGCTCAAGAAAGAGAATGCCATGGAAAACAGAAATCTGCAGTTGCCATATGCAGATCATAATTGCAGCCAGGAGATTAGATAAAATCTTTTAAAGAAAGTATAGAGGAGAGCCAAAAATACGGAGTTCATTTTGGAGCATCTACATTTGAGAGATGGATAGAAGAGGAATAATAGATGGACAGAAAATGATAAGATGAAAACAAGAAAATATGGCTTCATGGAAACTAAGAGAAGAAAAATTTCGTTTAGGAGTAAGTGGTTACTAATTTCAAAAGCTTTCAGGAGACTAAGCAAGTTAAAAACGGAAATAATCATTATATCTAGAAACATTAAAGACAGGGAAGAACAGTTTCATTAGAACTTTAGAATTAGAACAATATATAGAATAGTTTTAAGACCAGTGAAAGGTAAGGTAATGTGTTAAAAATGTGATGGTAAAGGAGAAAAGAGATACACCAGGTCTAAAAAAGGTTTTGTTGTTGTTGTTTTTTATTTGATTTATTGTGTATTCTTTCTTTCAATTGATCGATTAGTTAGTGGGTTATCTGGCTAGTTTTGGGTTGGTTATTTGGTCAGAAAGTAGGAGAAGTGACCAAATTCAACTGTTCTTTTCATTTCTGGATATATATTCGTGTACGCAATTTAGAGCTAAGCAAGATAAATTATCATTACATAAGATAAGAAACATCTCTTCAATGGTACTGGAAAAGAAGAATGGTGGGAAGAAAATTACTGAAAAGAAGATGGATTCTTGCGTTTCGTAGAAGAAATGTAAATGCTTTTTTTTTTCTGTTTTTTTTTTTTGTTTGTTTGTTTTTCTTGAGATGGAGCCTCACTTTGTCGTTCAGGGTGTGATCTCAGCTCACTGTAACCTCTGCCTCTTGGGCTTAAGCATTTCCACTACCTCAGCCCCTTGAGTAGCTGGGATTATAGATGCATGCCACCATGCTGAGCTAATTTTGTATTTTCAGTAAAGACCAGGTTTCACCATCTTGTTCAGGCGGGTTTCAAACACGTGATCTCGGAATCTGTCCGCCTCGGCCTCCCAAAGTTCTGGGATTACAGGCATGAGCCACCACACCTGGCCTAAATGACTTTATATATAAAGATTTCTTTATTCTCTGTAGAGTAAAGCTAGCTAAAGTCAGTGAAAAACAAACGGAGTCAATGGTTTAAAGTGTTCAGAGAATATTTAGAATAAAATGATGAAAAACAGGGAAATGTGGTGGCCTGTTGTGTTCAGAGAAGATTTAGAATGAAATTGTGAAAAACAGAGGATTGTTGGGCATTGCTAATAAATCTAATTGAGATTTCAGGTTATGAATTTATAATGATGTCAGGCTGTTTGGATTTTGCAGGAGTACTGAGCAGCCTGTGATTAGACATGAGAGGAGTCACACTTACGATTTTCATTTGCCAAAGAATGAAGAATTGTTATTTTTTCCAAAAAGGGATTCAGAAAGATAATCAGATAAGACATTGTAGGAAATTAAAGAGATATCAGATGATATAGTGAATCATGAGATCTAAGGTGAATAGGGATGAAAGTTATGATAGCAGAGATGAATGCTAGGAAAATGCAGAGGCATACCAGAGAGCAGAGATTAAAGAAGGAAAGAACCAGTGGAATAATGATACTGAAGCAGTTGTATGGACATTTGGAGTCAGAAAGTAAACTGACCACCTTTGTGATTGCCAGTGGTATAGTTTTTGGAAAAGACAGGATGTAGTCCTGTAAGAACTTAACTGATTTGGTAGGGAGTATTATTTATTGAAAATGAGATCAAGAATATTGATGCAGTGCAAGATGTTGAAAAAGTCAGTGTAGAGGAAGGCTCTAGTTCATAAACTAAGATTGCCAGTTACTATGAGGATGTGACTTGAAATGCTATCAGAAATGGCAGTGTAGAAATGGGATAAACAGTGCTACATTCACATGGCAACGATCTGAGCAAATAATAAAAATATCTTGTCAGATAGGTAGTTTGCAAATCTTTTCTCCTATTCTGTAGGTTGTCTCTTCAGCTTGTTGATTGTTTCCTTTGCTGTTCAGAAGCTTTTTAACTTGATATGATTCCATTCATCCATTTTCGCTTTGGTGGCCTGTGCTTGTGGGGTATTAAGAAAGCCTTGCCCATTCCCATGTCCTGGGAGATTCTCCAATATTTTATTTTAGTAATTTCATACTTTGAGGTCTTAGATTTAAGTATTCAATTCATTTTGATTTGCGTTTGGCATATGGAAAGCATAGGGCTCTAGTTTTATTCTTTGGCATATTGATATCAAGTTTTTCCAGGACCGCATATTGAACAGACTATCTTTTCCCCGATGTTTTTGGCACCTTTGTTGAAAATGAGTTTACTGTAGATGTACGGATTTACTTCTGTGTTCTCTATTATATTCCACTGGAACATAATATATTTTTATGCCAGAACCAAGCTTTTTTAGTTGCTATACCTCTGTAGTTGAAGCCAAGTAATGTTATTCCACCAGGTTTGTACATTTTGCTTAGGATAACTTTGGCTATTCTGGGTTTTTATGGTTCTATATAAAATTTAGGATTGTGTTTTCTATTTCTATGAAGAATGACCTTGGCATTTTGATATGGTTTACATTACATCTGTAGATTGCTTTCGATAATATGGACATTTTAATATTGATTATTAGAATCAATATTTAATAATATTGATTCTTCCAATCAATGGACATAGAATATCATTCTATTTTTTTTGTGTCCTCTTCCATTTCATCAATGTCTTACAGTTTTCATTGTAGATATCTTTCACTTCTTTAAATTTTTCCAAATATAAGATTTTATCCTGTGCAAACAAGGATAAATTCATTTCTTTCTTTCAGATCTGGATGTCCTTTATTTATTTCTCCTGTCTTATTGCTCTAGCTAGAACTTCCATCAATATGTTAAATAACAGCCTTGCCTGTACCAAACCCCAGATGTAACATCAGCACACTATGGAGGACTCCTTAGCACAGCCTTGTCTTAAAGAAAAGGCTTTCAGCTTTTCTAGCGTTCTGTCATATATAGCTTTCCTTATGTTGAATTATGTTCCTTCCATGTCCAGATACTTGAGAGTTTTTGTCATGAAGGAATGCTAAATTTTACCAAATGCTTTTACAGCATCAATTGAAATGATGATACAGTTTTTGTCCTTCATTCTGTTGATATTATGTATCACATTGATTTGTATATATTGAACTAGGCTTGCATCCCTGGGATAAATTCCACATGGTCATGATGAATAATTTTTTTTCAATGTGTTGTTGAATTCAGTTTACTAGTATTTTGTTGAGGACTTTTACATCAGTATTTATAAGGGTATTGGCCTGTAGTTTTTGTTTTTTGATATGTCTGTGGTTTTAGTATCAGGGTAATAATACTGGTCTTGTAGAATGAGTTTGGAAGTATTTCCTTCACCCTTATTTTTCAGAATAGTTTGGGTAGGATTGGTATTGCTTCTTTAAATGTTTGGTATAATGCTGTAGTGAAGCTGTTGGGCCCTGGGATGTTTTTTGCTGGGAGGCTTGTTATTATGGCTTTGATCTTGTTGTTACTGGTCTGTTCGGGTTTTGTATTTCTTTATGGTTTAATCTTGGTTGGTTGTGTATATTTGGGAATTTATCAATTTATTTTAGATTCTCCAGTCTATTAGCATATAGTTGTTCATAGTCACCACTAATGATCCTTTCAATTTCTGCAATATCAATTATAATGACTCCTTTTTCACCTCTGATTTTATATATTTGGATCATCTTTCTTTTTTTTAGTCTTGCTAAAGCTTTTTCAATTTTATTTAACTTTTTTAAGAAAAACCTTTTGTTTCTTTGATCTTTTGTATTATTTTCTTTTGATTTCATTTATATCTGCTGTAATCTTCATTATTTCTTCTAGTAATTTTGGATTTTGTTTGCTCTTGATTTTCTAGTTCTTTCATATTAGGTTGCTTATTTGGTCTTTCTTCTTTTCTGATTTAGACACTTATAGCTATAAACTTCCATCTTAGTACTGCTTTTATTGTATCCCATGGGTTTTGGTACATTGTATTTCCATTATCATTTGTTTCAATAACTTTTTCAATTTTCTTCTTAATTTCTTCAATGATTCACTGGTTGTTCAGGAGCATATTATTTAATTTCTATGTGTTTTGTATAGTTTCCAAAATTCCTCTTATTATTGGTTTCTAGTTTTATTCCATTATGGTCAGAAAAGATGCTTGATATTATTTCAACTTTTTGAATATTGAAGACTTGTTATGTGACCCAACATATGGTCTATCATTGAGAATGATCCATGTGCTGAGGAAAAGGATGTGTACTCTGCAGTTGTTGGATGAAATGTTCTGTAAATATCTATTAGGTCCACTTGGTCTATAAATGAAGGCAAAGTCTGATTTTTGTTGTTGCTGTTAATTTTCTTCCTGGAAGATCTGTCTAATGCTGAAAGTGGGGTGTTGAAATCTCTACTATTTTTGTATCAGAGTCTACCTCTCTTCTTAGCACCAGTAATATTTGCCTCATATATCTGGGTGCTCCAGTGTTGGGTGGATATGTATTTCAAACTGTTATATCTTCTTGTTGAGTTGATTGCTTTTTCATTATGTAACGACCTTCTTTGTCTTTTCTTATAGTTTTGTCTTGAAATATATTTTGTTTCATGTAAGTACTGTTACTCCTGCACTTTTTTTGATGTCCATGAGCATAAAATATCTTTTTGCATCCTGTATTGTCAGTCTGTCCATAACTTTATAGGTAAAGTATGTTTCTCATAGATAACAGGTTATTGGGTCTTTTTTTGAATACATTTATCCATAAAGATATCAAATTGCTTTATGGAAAAAAAATCTAACATGATTCTTTAAAATGGACAAAAGATCTGAATAGTCATTGTTCAAAAGAAGACATACAGGAAGCAAGAGGAAGATGTTGGATAGGTGTCAGGATTAAACTGCATCTTTCATTTGGAATGAAAGAACATATGTGGAGAGTCAGACTGTGAACTTTTGTTCCAAAAACCACTGCAGGAGTATACCAGAAAAACAGAGAGAATTCACAGATCTTTTGGAAGAAGTGACATGCTGCTGCAAATTCCATGAGACAGGTGAAAAACTGTGAGTTTCCAAAGTATCAGAGGAGAAAAACCTGCCTCTGAACAAATCCCACTGGGGATTCAGACAATCCAGATCACAGAAGAAGGATTGAAACTTACCTGAAGCTGGAATGGATTTAGGGAGTCTCAGAAAATATAATTGTAGCAGTAGCAACAGGAAGAGCCTTATAGGCACTCCTATTCTCCAGCTTGAGCCCAGGGAAGCCATCCCTGACTATATCTCACAGGGGCCCTTGGGAAAGGCAGCCAGCAGAATTAGGGAAGGATCACAGGGTGAAAGCAGCTTCAAACTAAATTTTGTAATAATATTGATTGGGCATGAATTTGCCTGAGCAGAATCTAGGGGTCAAAAGAGAACTGCTGTAGATATGAGTGCAGAAGCTGATATTGTGGGCAGATTGGGAGGGGTGTGGCCTGAAAGTCCTGCTTGCTTTCTTAGTATTGAAGCTTATGGTCTGGGGCAGGTCTGAATTCTATGTGCAGGCTGCCTAGATCTAAATTCAGAGCTGTTAATAGGATACTGAGGGAGCAAGACCAGCCTTGCCAACTGGGTGGGAGCTGGATGACGCCTTTCACTACTGGCTACCCCTCCACTTCTCTAGTAAACTATACTGCACAGCAGAGGCAGCCATACTCCCCTCTGGAACATTGCTCCAGCAAACTGAGAGCCACTCCCCTAAATCCCTATAGTCGCCTCAGCAAGCCCTGCCCAAGGACAGTCTGAGCTCAGACTGACCTAATCCTTGTATTCTGTTGGCCACCCCTAGAAGGCCCAAGAGACAAATTAGGATAAAATAAACATTAAAGTCTGTCCAACATAAGACAAGGTTATATCCCATTACTACTACCACAGCTGGTACTCTGTTGAAAAGAACACCTCCTGGCTGGAGGCCAACCAATTCAGGCCGTTACAGCAATGCATGGCAGAATAACTCTGCTCCCAGGAAGGAGAAAACAACAGCTAATCTCATCGCCTGCAACATCCTGGCTAATCAGAGGTCCGGAGTCTGTCCTTGTGACTTCACTGCTAATACAACCAGCATTTGAGAAAGTCAGTACACTGAATGTATCTACAACCAAGGTTTCTCACCATGGATCCTCAGAGTCTACATCACTCCCCTGCAATCTCCACCAGAGAAGGTGCCTGTATCCATGGCTTTAAGACTTGAAGATGGGTCCCATCACAGGACTCTTTGCAGGCATTCCTCAGTACCAGCCCGGAGTCTAGTAGACCCCAGTGGGTGGTTGGATCCAGAAGAGCAATAACAATCCCTGCAGTCTGGCTCTTAGAAAGCTCCATCCCTATGGGAAGTGGGAGTACACCACATGAAGGGATCACCCATGTGACAAAAGAATCTGAACAGCAGGCCTTGAGTTCCACACCTTTCTGCCAGTGGGTAGTTTCTCACAGCAGAAACACACTGAGTACTGGGTATAGTAGGGAAAGTCTGCAACTCTACCCCCTCAGGCAGGCAGCCTCTCTGATTGTGAAGGGCTGTGGAGAAGGGGTCCTTGTTCTCCCTTGGCACTCTACTGCAGACACAACTGGGGCTTCCCCCACAGGAATGCAGCATGGAGGCATCTATAGATGGCCTTTCTGGAAAAATCCAGGTTGAGTATAGCCCCACAGGAGGAGTACACTCAAGATTCATGTCTGGAAGAAAGGCAGTCATAACTCCTCCCTACTCAAAACATAAACATTTCTGTAGATGAAAAGAAGTGCCTGTGTAATCAGAATGGCTGAAACACTAGGACAGGAGTGAGGCTATAAGGTGAGTAGCTTTCTTGCTTATCTGGCAGAGGAGCTGAGGTAGCTCCCACTCTTCTCCCTGATAAAACCTCAGCACGTCTAAATGAAAGACCTTCCTCAAGGCTGGGACCTCAGCCCATCATTGGATATTACATCTACCCACCTGCCGTAGTCACAACCAGTACCTACTCAGGAATACCTCCCCTATTGGTCTGAAGCCTAAGTCATTAACTCAGTAAATAAAACATCAGGAAAAAATTAAATAATAAATAAAGCTCACACTACGAGAGAATGAAATAAGCTTCAAGAGATTACTGTCATTTCAATTCCATAGGAGACAGTGAACTCGCCCACACACCAAGAATATAACTGCTAAGCCAAGCATGAGGGGAAGCCAGCACATAAAGACTCTCTATAACTAAGGATCTCATCCAGAGTCTTCACCTCTAGAAGCCCCAAGAATCAAATTAGGATAAAATAAACATCAACGTCTGATCCTTAAGGAGGGCTAAAAAATTAAATTAAAAGAAAAAACAGTCCATGTCAAAAATAAATTCAAAAACAATTTAAAGAAATAGTCTACTCAAATGAGAAGGATCCAGAAAAGTAATTCTGGTAATATGACAAAATGGGGTTCTGTAACACCCCCAAAATATCACACTAGCTTCCTAGCAATGTATCCAAACCAAGAATAAATCTCTGAATTACCAGATAAAGAATTCAGAAGTTTATTGATTATTAATCTGCTCAAGGAGATACCAGAGAAAGGTGAAAACCAACTTAAAGAAATTGAAACAACAATACATAATCTGTAAAAAATTTTTTTCAGATAAATAGATAGTATAAAGTAAAAGACAATCACAGCTTCTATAAATGAAGAACATAGTTAGAGAAATGCAAAATGCAGTAAAAAATTTCAATAGACTAGAACAAGTAGAAGAATGAACTTCAGAGCTTGAAGACAAGACTTTCAAATTAACCCAATCAAACAAAGATAAAGAAAAAAGAATTTTAAAAAATGAACAAAGCATCCAAGAAATTTGAGATTATGTTAAATGACCAAATGTAAGAATAATTGGTATCCCTGAGGAAGAAGAGAAATCCAAATGTTTGGAAAACTTATTTGAGGGAATAATTGAGGAAAATATCCCTGGTTTTTCTAGAGATATAGACATGGAAATACAAGAAGCTCAAAGAACTCTTGGGAAATTTAAATCAAAAAGATCATCACCTAGGAATTTAGTCATCAGGTTGTCTAAAGTCAAGACAAAAAAAAGAATCTTAAGAGCTGTGAGACAAAAGCATCAGGTAACCTATAAAAAATATCTATCAGATTATCAGCTGATTTATCAGCAGGTACCTTATAAGCCAGAAGGGACTGGGGTCCTATCTTTAGCCTCCTGAAACAAAATAATTTTCAGCCAAGAACTCTATATTCAGCAAAACGGAACTTCATAGATGAAGGAGAGAGAAAGTCTTTTTCAGACAAACAAATGCTGAGAGAATTCATCACTACCAAGTCAGCACTACAAAAAATGCTAAAATGAGTTCTAAATCTTGAAACAAAACCTTGAAATATACCAAAATAGAATCTCCTTAAAGAATAAATCTCACATGGCTTATAAAACAATAACAGAAAAAAATAAAGTATTTAGGCAAAAACTAACATGATGAACAGAACAATACCCCACATCTCAAAAACAACTATTAAATGTAAATGGCTCAAATGCTTCACTAAAAGATGCAGAATGGATAAAAATCCATTAACCAAGCATCTGCTATCTTTAAGAGACTCACTTAACACACAAGGATTCACACAAATTAAAGGTAGAGGAGTGGAATAAGATATTACACACAAATGGAAACCAAAAGCAAGCATGAGTAGCTATTCTTATGTCAAAAAAAAAAAGACACTTTAAAGCAACAAAGACAAAGAGGGACATTATATGATGATAAAAGAAGTAGTCCAACAGAAAAATATCACAATCCTAAATATATATACACTTAACAATGGAGCCTCCACATTTACAAAGCAATTATTACTAGACCTAAGAAATGAGATAGAGGACAACACAATAATAGTGGGTGACTTCAGTACCCCACTGACAGCACTAGACAGGTCATGAAGACAGAAAGTCAACAAAGTAAAAATGAATTTAAGCCATACCATAGAACAAATGGACTTGAAAAATATTTACAGCACATTCTACTCAACAAGTGCAGAATATACATTTCTTTTATCAGCACATGGAACATTCTCCAAGATAGATAATATGACAGGTCACCATGTAAGTCTCAATAAATTTTTTAAGAAATCAAAATTATATCAAGTACCCTCTCAGATCACTGTGGAATAAAACTGGAAATTAACTCCAAATGAAACGTTCAAAACTATACAAATACATTCAAATTAAATAATCTGCTCATGAATGATCTTTAGGTCAACAATGAAATCAAGATGAAAATTGAAAAAGTTATTGAAATTGAATGATAATAGTGACACAACCTCTCAAAACCTCTAGGACACAGCAAAAACTGTGTGAAAAGGAAAGCTCATAGTATTAAATGCCTACATTGAAAAGTCTGAGAGCACAAATAGACAATCTGATGCCACACCTCAAGATACTAGAGAAACAAGAACAAATCAAACCCAAACCCAGCAGAAGAAAAGAAATTACAAAGATTGGAGCAGAGCTAAATGAAATTGGAACTACAACAAAAAACAAGAGAAACACAAATGGCAAACAGGTATATGGAAAGATGCTCAACATCATTAATCATCAGATAAATGCAAATCAAAACTACAATGAGACATCATCTCACCTCAGTTAAAAATGTCCTTTATCGAAAGGAGAGGCACTAATAAATGCAGGTGACAATGTAAAGAAACAGGAACTCTTGTACACTCTTGGTGGGAATGAAAATTAGCACAACCGCTATAGAGAACGGAATGAGGGTTCCTTAAAAAACTAAAAATTGAACTACCAGACAATCCAGCAATCACACTGCTCGCTATATATATACTCAAAAGGAAGGAAATCAGTATAATGAAGAGATATCTGCACTCCCATGTTTATTGCAGCGCTGTTTACAACAGCAAAGGTTTGGAGGCAGTCTGAGTATCCATCAGCAGATGAATGAGGAAAGAAAATGTGGTATAGATGCACAGTGGAGTGCTACTGAGTCATAAAAAGAATGGAATCCTGTCATTTGCGACAACATGAATGGAATTGGAGGTCATTACGTGAAGTGAAATAAGTGAGGCACAGAAACAAACTTTACACGTTCTCATTTATTTGTAAGAGGTAAAAATTAAAACAACTGAACTCATAGAGATAGAGTAGAAGGATGGTTACCAGAGGCTTGGAAGGGTAGTTGAGGGTTCAGGGTTTGGGGGGTGGGATTAGGGATGCTAATAGATACAAAAAATAGTTAGAAAGAATGAATAAAACCTAGTATTTCATGTCACAAGGTTACTGTGGTCAATAATAATTTAATTGTACATTTATAAATAACTAACACAATACAATTGGATTGCTTATGACATGAAGGATAAATGTTTAAGGTAATGGATGCCTTTTTTAGCCTGATGTGATCATTATACATTACATATCTGTATCAAAATGTTTCATGCATCCCACAAATATATATACCTACTATGTTCCCACAAAAATTAAAAAGAAAAAATTTAAAAAGGAAAATGTGAAATATATAAACAATTATGTACCAGTCAACCATAAAAAAGAATAAAATCCTATTATTTGAGTTGATGTGGATGACCCTGGAGGACATTGCATTAAGTAAAATAAGTCAATCACAGAAAGACAAATACAATATATTTTTAACCATAGGTGAGAGGTAAAAAAAAGTTGATCTCATAAAAGTAGAGTGAAATAATGGTTACTCAAGGTGAGGAGAGGGATGGGTACATAGCCAAAGCTTGTTTAATGAGGGCAAAGATAGGAGGAGTAAGTACCAGTGTTCTGTAGCAGGGTGACTACAATTAAGAACAATTTATTTTATATATTTAAATAGCTAAAAAAGAGGATGTCGAATGTTTCCAAAAAAGAGAAATGATAAATGTTTGAGGTGATGGGTTTGCAAATTACCCTGATGTAATCATTATACATTGTATATGTGCATCAAAATATCACACAGTGCCCTGTAAATAAAATATGTGCAATTATTCTGTCAATTAAAAATGACAGTGATTTTAAAATACCATATGCAAAGCTATAATAATGAAAGCCAGTCAGTCATTGCCAGGCGTGAGGGAGAGAGTGAGGAGCGTGACAACACAGGGTTGCACGAGAGAACTTTTAGGGGTGAGGGAGAGGTCCTTTGTAATGATTGTGGCAATAGCTACAAAAATGAATGCATCTGTCAACACTTATCACATTGTACACTTAAAATTTGTGGATTTTACTTACGTAAATTGTACTTTACTAAAGCAGAGTCCTCAAAAAATAAACTAAAAAAGAAACAAACAAAAAGCAATAACAATGATGTTAGGAGATTATAGGGGAGTAAGAGAGAGACGATCCAAGTGGAGTCATGGGAAATGGAAAGGACAAAGGCCTGAGCCAGCCTCTGCCAAAGGTGCAGCATCAGAGGGCAGGCAGCTTCCACGGAAGCTGGGAAAACCTCAGGAGAGGCTTTACAGTTCATTCTCCAATGTACTGGCAAATTTCCCTGAAGACATTGAAAGTTTAAATAGAATTACAAATTGTTCTATTATAAAGACACATACACACGTATGCTCCTTGTGGCACTGTTTACAGTAGCAAAGACCTGGAACCAACCAAATGTCCATCATTGATAGGCTAGATAAAGAAAATGTGGCATGGCACATATACACCATGGAATACTAAGCAGCCATAAAAAACAATGAGTTTGTGTCCTTCATAGGGACATGGATGAATCTGGAAACCATCATTCTCAGCAAACTGACGCAAGAACAGAAAACCAAACACCGTATGTTATCACTCATAGGTGGGTGTTGAACAATTAGAACATGTGAATACAGGGAGGGAAGCATCACACACTGCAGTCAGTTGAGGAGGTGGCCAGGGGAGGGACAACGGGGGTGGGGATGGTGGGGAGGGATAATGAGAGGAGAAATACCAGATATAGGTGATGGAGGGATGAAGGCAGCAAACCACCTTGCCATGTATGTACCTATGCAACAATCCTGCATGATCTGCACATCTATCCCAGAACTTAAAGTACAATTAAAAAAAAGAAAAAAAAAAAGACTTTATTATAGAATAGGGCTTCTGATAATACAATTCAGTGGCATTAAGACAGAAAAACAATCACAGAAAATTAAGAGTGTGATATTACAAAGGAATGGTAGCACAGGTAGGAAGGTAGTTTCAGCCTAGAAAAACAGTCCTATGAGACACAGTGACTTAGAGAGTAGACCTGGGAGATG
This sequence comes from Sapajus apella, assembly GCF_009761245.1. Classification (NCBI taxonomy): domain Eukaryota; kingdom Metazoa; phylum Chordata; class Mammalia; order Primates; family Cebidae; genus Sapajus; species Sapajus apella. The sequence goes on along the minus strand of NW_022436979.1, from coordinate 5,844,127 downwards.
GAATATACTTGGGCTGCTCAGAATTCAGCCATGGTGAAAAGGGAGCTCCCAGGGAGCGGTGGGTGGTGAGATGCCATTTTTCTTTTATGGTGACACTGTGTACATGGGAGGCAATGGGTTTTCATCCTATCTTGTGGCTGCCGAAGAAGACAAAAGAGCAAGTCCTATGGTAGGCCTACGGGGGTGTCAGAGAAGTACCCTTTATGGCCCTAAATGAGTGGCAGTTGTACAGCTTAGGAATTTGGAAATTACGGTGTTTATTTAACTTGATGAAAGCAACATAGCTACCAATCATGCTTTTTTAATGTTTATTGCCTACCTGAAATGACACATCAGTAAGTAGACTTTCACTTTTAAAAACATTCTCCATTACTTAATAAGGTCTTAGTTCACAATTAAGTGAGCATATATCCCTTTCTTACTCTATTGCACTATGAAAAATTCTTTAAGTGCAACATAAATTTATCTCTATTTTTGATATTTTCTCTGTTCTCTAAGGTTTAATTTTTTATTTTTCTTAAAAAATTTTTTTGAATGTTCACAACAGCTTTATTTTTAATAGCCAAAAGGTGGAAACAACCCAAAAGTCCATCAAAAAGGAATGGATAAACAAATAGTGGGATATTCATTACAATGGAATACTACTCAGCAATAAAAATGAGTATACTATTGGTACACACAACAAAATGGATGGATCTCAAAATAGTTATGCTGAGTGAAAGAAACTAGGTGAAGAAGAGTACATGCTGCATGATGTACTATTTATATAATTATAAATTTATGTAGAATTCTAGTGAATGCAAATTATAATGATAGCAGAACAGTGGTTGCCCCGGAACAGGAGCAGTGTAGTTGTGGAAGTGAGAGAGTACAAGAAGAAACTTTAGGAAGATGCTGTATATGTCAATTTTCCTTATTGTGATTTCTCAGGTGTCAAAAACTTGAAATGTGCAATTATAGATCAGTTATTTCCCAAAACTATAAAAAAAGAAAAAATAGGCTGGGCGCAATGGTTCATGCCTGTAACCCCAAGAACTTTGGGAGGCCAAGTTGGGCAGATCACAAGGTCAGGAGTTCGAAATCAGCCTGGCCAATATGGTGAAACCCCATCTCTACTAAAAATACAAAAAAATTAGCAGGGGTGTGGTGGTGCACACCTGTAGTCCCAGCTACTCAGGAGGCTGAGGCAGAAGAATCGCTTGAACCCAGGAGATAAAGGTTGCAGTGAGCCAAGATTGTGCCACTACACTCCAGCCTAGGCAATAAAGCAAGTCTTAATAATAATAATAATTGATTGCCTACATGGCCATTTTCATTTGCATGATGACAGAAATCAAAGAGCTATTTTTTTT
>NW_022436979.1:5814412-5837775 GCF_009761245.1 Sapajus apella | reverse complement strand
GAGTCTCCAGACCAATTCTTGTTCCAAGTTTCACTTAAGGTAGCACATAATTCTGTATAATAATTTGGATTAGAATTTTGTGCTTCAGAGTCTGACTACTCAGTTTTCTATGATGGAACTTGTCAAGGTCAAGGATATTCTTTAAGCCTTTATTTCTTATCTGTAGGTTGGAGATAGTAACAGTATGGATCTCATATATTTGTTGTGCAAATTAAAATTTCTTATTGTAGTATTTGGCCAATATTGGAATTCTTACCACATGGCAGGCTCTGGGTTACAATGTCTCTATTAATCAAATTTTCCATAATTTTGTTTACAATGTGGGAATATACAATCCTCATTTTATAAGAACAATCTCCAATCTCATTCCCTTTCTGAAAAATTACCCTTGAAACCCTTGCCAAATTACCGCTGAACTCTTGGGATACCAGTTATGTCCATAGTTTTCACAAGCACTTGTTTGACTTTACTAAGTATAATTTCATATTCTTAAATCTCATTGCTTCAATCAGAATACTGACTGGTAGAATGCACTGATAATGTTTTCTTTTCCTTGTATGCCATGCTCTAAGCTACTGACTTCTGGACAGTAGCTGCTAGTAAGTGTTAATAAATAGAGCAGTTAATTGATTTGGGAGATTCCCTTGAAAGGCACAGCAACTTTCGGGAAAAAAAATTTCCAAATTTTGATATGCCTATTAGCAAATGCATTCTACCAGGCCCTTTTTCTCATTTTATATAAAGGTTGGAAATATAACATGTGGAGAAGTGAAAAAAAACGTATGCACTATTGAAGGAAATAAAGGAACGGCCCCATGCATTTTTGTTGTACTTTATTAGCTCCTATTCTATGCATTAATAGTTGAGGTATTTCTATTCTATGCATTAATAGTCGAGGTATTACCTAACTTGATTTTTCTCTAACCAGTTTAAGGTAGCTTGTCTATAACTATTTATAGTCCCAGTAGTGTTTGGGGTTAGGGGAAAACTTATGTTTTAATGAACACTTTTCTTAGAAAATATTACTAATGTTGTACTCATAGTACCCATCGCATAGCTTTAGCTGTCTCAGATGGCAGCTGGTGCTTTTATTACTGTATAAAATATCTGACTGCTTTTGTAATAAAGAAGCTAAAGATCCCACTGCTCTCTTTCTAGGCAAAGGGAGCAATAAAAGTGCCATTTAGTAAACTCTATCCTTTCTAGTTAATAAAATACACTATGTAGGAAGTTAGAGAATCTGAATTGATTTGGTCCTCAGAGTCTCCTAAAATCCAAGAAAAACTGCATTGTCTCCCTAATTGTGTTGATTGTTCTATATGGCTTTCAGAATACAAAATAATTCATACAGACAGTTCTAGTCTTTAACACTTGAAGGTACATGCAACCCTTTTGCTTTATGCTGGAGTAAAAGCTACATGGGTTTGTGAAGTTGCCCAGGCTGCAAGGAGGTCCTTAATCATGAAATGCCTGAGTCAATGGTGGCCTTATTTAACCCTATATTGAACTCTCGATAATATGTACCCCCCAAAAAAACAAAACAAACAAACAAAAAACTCACTAACACTGAGAAGTTATGCCACATACTTGCCTGCCCAGGACTTAAAAAAAAAAATCATGGTAAAGGAAAAAAACCAATAGTGATTTTAATGAAAGCACAACACCGTATTTGTTCAGTCACCATCTACCTGGAATTCATGACGATAAATGTAGGGCTTAGAATGAAGTTTCTTTAGACTCCCTTTGAGAAAAAGGCTTGTTAAGTAAATGAGAAGCACCATCAAGGATTCAGATTTGTTTAAGTAGAGTGAGCAATCATATATGTCAAAAGTGTCCATATTCATAAAACAAGTGTTAAATGCCAGAGACAGACATAGAGAGTCGACCATTTGAAAATCTTCATTACCTAAATTGTATTCCAGGACTTGAAAGTATTTTTCCAGCACCATGCCAGGCTAGGAGCAATAGCCCACAGGCTATTTAAGCTATGGGTAAGTAGTCATAGGAGCATAATCTAGAGTCAGACCTCCTGGATGCTAATTACCCTCACCAGCAAGGCAAAGTTGGACAATTTCCTTAATTACTTCATTTCTAAAATGGGCATAATAATATAAACTATCTCAAATGTGTTTATGGAAATTAAAGAGAAATAGGTATTTAGGAAATATATAGATCATCTATTTCCTAATAGGACATTTAAATAAATGGCCTAAATGTAGCAACAACTCAACATAGTATAATTTAATATTTCTAGCGAAGATGGAATTACCAGAAATATGCCCAATTTTCTCTTTCTCCATCTTTCTCACTTTCTTTTCTTTTCCAGCAAATAATGTGACATGGTAAAAGCCCCACAAAACTGCATACCTCAGCCATACCTCGGCTTTCTGTTGAAACTGCTCTCTGTAACCCAAATGTGACAGGCAAGCAGTCCAAACCCATGCCATCTTGGCCCCTGCGACTTGTAATAAGTAATTAAGGACTGTAATTTCCACCCTACCCAGACAATGTGTAAACAAATGCTAATCTTGTTGTGAACAACTTAAGTAACAATCAGAATGTCAAAAGTCCCCTGGCCCTTGGAGTGTCCGGGGCCTCTCACCCTCTTCTTTGCCCAGGAATCCACTGGAATGTCTGGAGTCCCTCACCCTCATCTCTGCCCAGGAGGTGATTTACATAATCCACTAGCCCTCAGAACCTCTGAAGCCCCTCACCCCCACCTCCGCCCCTCACCCTCACTCCCAAGGTGGTTTTACTGGAAAAAAAGGTCTTGACACCCTCCTTTCAGGGCCATGGGTTGGAGAGACACGAGTCCTCCATCCTCCATGGCCTCCGGCAATAAAGACCCTGAAATTTGGCATACTTTTGTCTTGGTGTTGACTTTCTATTTCGCTCCACTACAACAATAGTTAAAGCATATTATCAATCTTCATGTAACTTTTTCTTTCTTTTTAAAATTTATCACCCTCCCTCCTCTACACACAGACACCTTCTAAGCAGTAGAGGTAGATTTGCAAGATTAAAGATTGGAGGTTGAAACTGAAACTGGGTTAATTTGCTCTGCATGATAATGTGGAAAGCATCTAAGATGGGTGTAGGGATCAATGGAAAAACTAGGAGAAGTCTAGAGTCTGAAAAACAAGAAAATGAAAAGGAGACATTAAAGGATCCCCACTTGTGCCTGAAGGCTGGATAGTGACTGTAGAAACAAAATGGTTTTGAGGAAGGTGATTAGCTTGTTCTGAGTGGTTTGATACAAAATTCTCCCCTATTTCTCTTTTTCAGGATACAGGAAAATCTACATGACTGACTAATATTATTGGCATCAGTGGGTAATTTTTTGGAAACAAAAAGAGGTACTCAGTTCAGGCAAGGCCAAACTAAATCCTTAATTAAAAAAAAAAAAAAAAAAAAGAAAAAAAAATTGATGCAGAAACAAATCAAAACAAATATTAAAGATTTAATATGGCTGGAGACCTGGAGTCCATGCACTAAACAGTTTCCTCTTTATAAATAATAAAACTATCTGCAGTCCTTGAACAACTTTGCTCATAAGAGCTGCTGCACACTCATGCAAAAACATAGAGACTTTAAAAACATGACACTCATTTAAATTTGTTCAGAAAATGTAATTACACTTCAATTTACACTTTAAATGGTTTAGGTTGCATTAGAAAATTTAAAACTTTTTTTGTCTGTAATTTGTGTGTGTATGTAACTAGAAGAAAGCCATTTGAATAAACTCCTCTAGAGTATAACTTAAATAAGCAAATGAAAATAAACCTTGATTCTCTTTAGCAGAAACAGCTGACAATTAGTAACAAATGTAATTATTCTGTTTTATAAAGCCTAATTCATTACCACATGGACAAGACAATTTAAAAATGTCTAGACACAGCAGAAAAAAAGAATCTCAGTTCAGGTATAAGGAAATGGCAGCAGTCCAAAGCACGAGTACATGAAAAAAAAAATCTAATAAAAAGATCACAGAGCTACAAGTCTAGCTTATTTTATTAAAAAGCTGCTACCTCTGATCCATCTGTGAAAGGGAGATAATTTAATTTAAGGACAGAAAAGGGAAGATATCCTAAAATGATCAAAGGAATGCCAGATGGGCTAGATGTTCATTAAGAATATTTAATAGTCTATATTTAAAGGCCTAGAGTAGAGGTTTTTATAAGGTTGATGTTTCTCTGAAATGTAATTAAATAATTAGTCCAAATTCTAAAATGAGAACTAAAAAGATGATCTTATTTAAAAAGAATAATTGAGGGCATTCAGTGATTTTTAATTCCATTGTTAATTAATTTTCTTTTTCACTTTTTGATCGATTATAGTATATTCATTTGCAGTGATTGTTAATTGTTGCTATTACATGAACAGAATATTCATGAAAATATAAATATTCTGTTTTCTTTTTTTTGTCATCACTGCTTATAGTTTTTATAATATATTACTTATTCATGTTGGTCCTGATCAACAGATGCTGCATGTAGACCAAATACATGTCTCCATGTGTCGCTATGCTTCCTGATCTTGAATCCCACATAGCTTTTGATAGCAATTTAACAAATCTCAAAAACACATGAAACATTATTTATTATTCTTGTTAGCAAAGAAAAATATAGTGTATATGAATATTATAAAAATAGTGAAATGCAATCTTAATGGTTTCTATCAATGAATTAATTACATGTTCTTAGCTTTGCTCTGTGGGATTCTTATCTTCAGTCTGACAGACACAAAAGGTGATTGTATTTAAGGGAGTGAAAATAACCACAGTGGCAATTTATTTATCTTTCCTTATTGTAAAATGAAAGATTGTCCTTAATAAAGTTTTTTTGCACATAGATTGCTTTTCCAGAAAACAGAATTTCGTTCCTCTAAATGTTAACTTAAAAAATTGTGGCTATTTTATGGATATTTAAATTAACGTTTCATCTACTTTCTTGCCGTTTTAACCAGAGAATACTGAGCATAATTTAAACGTTTTTGTTGATAACTGAGGATCAAAAAATAAATCCAAATTATTTTAACTTTCTGAAATTAAAGAACCTCAGAAGCTACAAAGTCCTGGTATTATTTATGCTGTTATGAACTCAGCCATAAAGCTACTGGAAAATTATTAGCAATCACTATGTCAGAGTTAAATAACTGGGGAGTCAGATTTTCCCCTTAAGGACTTTAGTTTTTAATTCAATAGTTGCATCAAGTTATTTTCCTCTTTTCTTTTTCTTTTCTTTTCTTTCTCTTTGAAACAGGGTCTCACTGTCAGGCTGGAGTGTGGGAACATAAAAAAGGCTCACTGCAGCCTCAACCTCCTGGGCTCAAACAATCTTCCTACCTCAGCCTCCTGAGTAGCTGGGTCTACAGGTTTATACCACCACAGTTGGCTACTATTTCTATTTTTTTTTTTTTTTGGAAAGAAAGTGTCTCACTATATTCCTAGGCTATTCTTGAACTCCTGGGCTAAAGCAATCCTCCCACTTCAGCCACCCCAAGTATTAGGATTACAGGCAAGAGCACCGTGCCAGCCTGCATCAAGTTTTGATTTTGGAAGTCACTAAAGCACAAAGCACTTTAGAGGAATGGCCATTAGCATGTAGGAAAAACATACCTTAACTGCCCTAAAATAGTGGAGGCTTCCAAAGTCCATGTCAGAGCTGAAGATCTAAGAAGTGCTCAGAGCAAGTCTGCATTTCAATCGTATCCTCTATAGAAGTTCTAATACTGCACAGATTAAGGAAACAGGGAAAGATAATAGCATGACTAGTAGACATGCTGTTGTTAAATTCAAGGTGTTGCAGAAAGTTTCTGAGTCTTTAAGTAGTGTCAGCTGGAGGAACTAGATTCTCTCTGCAATTAAAATATAAGATCTGATACTAGAAAGTTAATAGGTCTTGTGAAAGCAAATCAGTATTTTTCAGAGATCTGCATCTTATGACAAAAGGAACCACAATAATGAAGAAAAAGTGAACCAAAGTGTTGCTGGCACTTCAATTGTTATTTAAGCTAACACTTCCACTAATTCCCTACAAAAGGGGAATTCAAAAAAAATCCATAGGGATATAATTCATGTACTTTCATTTATTAACATTCATCCCCTCTCCTTAGTGAACACATGCATAATCCCACAGTTTAAAATTCCTGGAAAAGTAAAAATTGTATTGATTTTAACTATGTAGTAAAATCTTAGGATAGACCATGTTTCTTCTTATTTTAGAGTTTTAGGATCTTATATAAGCTAGGTATAGGTGTGTGTAAATATACAAACACACGCACATATACATAGATATGTATCATAGTATATGTGATGGGAGAGGGGATATATTGTGAGTGTGTGGTGCTTGTACCATCTGTTAGTAAATGATAGCTTCTTCATTCTGTAGTGTGGGGTTTATTCTCATTATATTCTTTTCCTGTTTTTAATCTCTCTAGTTACAAGTATTTCTTAAAAGCTTTTTACGGCTGGGGGAGGGGGTGGCTTACACCTGTCATCCCAACACTTTGGGAGGCTGAGACAGGTGGATTCCTTGAGTCCAGGAGTTTGAGACCAGCCTGGGCAATGTAGCAAAACCTTCTCTCTCTCTCTTTCTCTCCACCATATATATATATATGGCAGGTGTGGTGGTGCATGCCTGTAGTCCCAGCTATTTGGGAGGCTGAGGTGGGAGCATCACCTGAGCCAGGGAGGCAGAGGTTGCAGTGAGCCAGGGTCATACCACTGCACTCCAGCCTGGGTGACAGAACTAGACCCTGTCTCAAAAAATAAATAAAATTTAAAAATAAAATAAAAGGTTTTTAAGAGAAGCTATTTCTAAAAGAAGAAACTCCGCCCTAAACATTAAAAGTACAATTTGTGGTTGGCATCTTCTGTAATTAGGCACAGTATTTTGTGAAAAACTTACTCAAATAACTTAAGCAAGAATTATATTTGGTTACACATACAAATAAGCTATTGAGAAGTGAGTTAAATCTAAGGTTTCAAACACTTCTGTCATTTTTTTTCAAGAAAATACTAACTTACATACAGTTATAACTTTCCAAAACACAGAAAGAAATTTGGATTAGGAAGAGAGTGATTCCTGAAGGAGACAAAGTCTGCTTTAATGAAGCTTTAATAATTTCTTATTGGGTATCTGATTTTCTTTTCATATCTTCACAAATGATTGGTAATATTTTGTGATTCCTATAGTTTTAACTAGAGTGTTTTTACCCTAATATATTATCAGGATGTATATTAGAGCATATTTTATAAATTAATCTGAATGTATCTGTTTCCCTGCTTTAATTTCCCACTTATGTTTTTCTGTGTGCTGAGTTTCATTAGAAGAATTTGCAATATTTTTTCTCCAATTATATAAATAATTAGTAAAATTGAGCTGGTAAAATAATCAATTCAATCGATCCAAAGTAGATGGTGATAGAATTTGAAAGGAGGTAGAATTAGAGCATTTAAAAATTTTTTAAGAAAAAAAAAAAAACACCATTGACTAATAGATTCACAGAATTCCCACCCTGTATCATTCTGATACTGTTTATTGGAAGTAAATCCAGAGAGTTGCTGCTGATTTTATCTGTGCAACTGATCCATTGTCACTCTTTCTGAAAGTTTCCCTGTAAATTTATTCCTCTATTCTCACCCATCAGAAGAGGAAGACAAAAGGGAAATTTACCCAAAATCTTTTATTGGGACAAATTATTACTCTTAACAACTCTCTGCAGTTAGGAACAAGAGGTTTAGTTTGGCACCACAGAATAAATTATTGTAAATCGGATGATGACAAACTTGAAACTAGAGCTTGCAAGTTGTCTACTCATGAATATTACTAGGAAGTAGGTATGCAAAGAGTTGTATCCTCTCAGCTCTGGAAAGAGTTCTACAAGTGATAACGATTTATGAAAACTTGATTCATATTCTCTGATCACTTTTACTAATTATACTCAAAAGCCAGAAATTGACCAAAAATAGTTCCATAAATTCAGTGCAGGAGTTGTAACCCTAACAAATGCTTATTTAGATTATTTTGTTTTGTATTTTTCTTTTGATGCAGGTACTATGACAGCTAAATAAGTAAGCTGTAAAGACCTTCTTTTCGTTAGTAATACAATATGATGGAAATTGCATAAGTCTCCTAGGTCCAGAAATGAACAGCTGAAGGCACCATGACTGAGACCACTAACCAAGACACATGTAACCATTGTAGAGTCCAAATCATCTCTCAAAGGGAGATAAAATTAAAGCGACCAACTGTGAAATTTTAAAGAATTATCTGACATAGAAAATTGGATTAAAGATTCAATATTATTTTTGTGACAGCTGTTGAATATATAAAGGCTTAAGAAAAAAAGCTGCCCTTGACTAAAGCTAAGAGAATATAAAACTGTATGCACACTACTATTAAAGAATGCAATTAAGAGAAAGATGTGAGGAACAGAATCATGACTTAGAGTAACACTCAAAATGGACCAAAGGTACGTAATAAAACCTATAAAATAATCAATAATCAAAATTATCATTCTGTTCTAACTGTACTTTGACATTTATTTAAAATAATTGTGTATGATATTCCTTTTTACCCCTTCTTAGAAAGTCCTAGGAAGCTAGACACACAATGTCCTAAAGAAATAAAATCATGATAGATGTGTGTAATGATTGTCATGGTAATAATTTCAAATACAAGAATTAATCAAAAGAGTTTTCAAATGGTTATAAAAATGCAAAATTGTCTGAATTTTTTATTCAGGCAAATGGTATATAAATCGTAAGAACAAGGCCAAAGCAATTCCCACTGGAAGCCATCAGAAAGCCAAAGGCCGTGGAATAAGCAACAAAGGATCTTTGCCAATATAGAAGAAAAGTACAATACCACTTCTCCTTGCCACCTTTAATCCCTTAACTGATAATCAATGAATGTGCCAAAATTGTGTTACCTGTAGTCTAAACAGGCCCTCAATTGCTTCCCTCACTGCCTAATTCACAATATAAAGTTTTGAAATGGAATCTATTATTTTTGTCACCAGAATGGGAGAACCATCCATTCTCTGCCTCTTACAACATGTGCTCTGTGGAAGCTCCATCTCCCGGCTCAGATGTGAAGGGAATCAAAGTATGTTTTCCCTCAGGGATTAGGTATGGACCCATCACTCCATCAGGGTCAATAAAATATTTTCTGAGATATTGGGAAAGTAATTACCACTTTTTATAAGTGGATTTGAACCAAACCCAAGAGTGTGTAGGTCTCTTAAATGGAAGTTTTGACTAATATCCTAAGGCAAAATTAACATCTTATTGAAATGTTAAAACTTAGTAGAACTCAAATATAATTAGTATTACAGATCATAAAATAACTTGTCCTTGTATGTCTGGACTGCTATAACAAAATACTATAGACTTTGTGGCTTATAAACAACAGGAATGCATTTCTCACAGGTCTTTAGTCTGCAGGTTCAAGATCAAGGCAGGGGAAGATTTTAGCTTTGGTGAGATTCCATTTCCTGGCAGATAGACAGCTGTCTTTTCACACTTTGCTCACTGTTTCGAAATTATCTCTCAGGGGCCTCTTTATAAGGGCACTAATTACATTAGTAAGGGCTCCACCCTTGTGATCTAATTACCTCCCAAAACCTCACATTTAAAAATAAACACTCACATTGAAGATTAAGTTTCCACATATGAATTTGGTGGGGACCATGAAAATTCAATCCATGGTACTTTTAAACCTCCTACCCTTTTTGAATATAAGGCCTACCTGCTGAAGTTGGCAAGATGATATATAATCAGGTTTTTTTGGATAGCTCTGTGGGAAATACACCTTCTTAAAGAGAGAGTGTGGTGGGTGGTAATTTCCCCTCCCCCACCATAAGCCTTGTATAGGGACTTCATTTGGATGACTTGGGGAGGTTGAAATGTGTCTGTTATAGTTAGGGAGACTCAGTGGGCAAGTGTTTAAATCATATCTGGAAAATCCCAAAGAGAGGGACAGCTATGAATTTAATAATGGGTCTGAAGGAGAATGTTGTTCCTGTTTGGCAAAAAAATTTGCCAAAGCATACCTTAGCCAAAGCATACCTATACTTTGGCTAAGAGAAGAGTTCATGTATGTTTCCTGTGATGCAGAAATGATCCATAGAATAAAGAATCTACCTGAAGTAACTTTATCTTATAAATAAGATGAATTCCTAGAGAGGAGCTTGAACACACATAAATAGTGCCTGCATAGAGTGGACTCATCAAAATCCAAAAGTTGAGGGAGGTTCAGGCAACCAAAATTAAACGTGATGCCTCTACTTTTGATGAAGCCATGAATAGTAACCCCTAGGGAAATAATCAAAGCAAGCAACCTATAGGCCTAGAAAGCAAATAATATCTTAAAACAGTCATTGTCAAGGAAAAACTAAACTTCATGCACTCTTACTGCTTCTCCAGCTCTATTCTAAACCCATCTCTTTTAAATTCTATCATGAAACAAGTTCTGTCTGAATATGAAATGGAGGCCCCACAGAGGACAGAATCAAATGTAAGATTATAAATGACAGTATTTGTACCTTTGCATCAAGCTATCCTGATATGCAATGTACTCTAGACTGTCAGTACTGCTAGTAGTACTTAAATTATTTTAGGATGGGCTTTCCTCAGTTTACAGTGATGTTATATTGATTGGATATAGTTTGGATGATAACTTACTTCTTTCTCCTTAACGTCAAACACTTATATTGTCTAAAAAAATACCTTCTGAAAAATATTTCAGATATCTCAATTCTCTTTTGTTGTGAAGATCCTTTATACATCACTAATTACAATGATGACTGTGTACTATTACAACTACTATTACAATTATTCCCCCACTACTATTTCTACTATGACCAAACTGATAGACTATGACACAGATAGTAATGGCAACAGGTAGAAAGAACATTTCTTTCTCAATCATTTTCTGCCTTCTGAACGTAAGACTGGGATATGCAACTAGTTCCGGATAGTTCCTGGCTGTGGTGAGGTGTGCTGCTTTCATGCTGAGGTAATAAAACTTTCCTGCAATTTTCTTGTTTCTCTACCTATGCTATGCAATGGGAAGAGGATGAGTTCTAGGATGTGCTCTGATGAGGTGGCAGCTCCTGCAATAGTCTGGATCTCTCATTAACTGCACAAAGCAGAGTCCTCTTCCTATCTATTTTAGGCTTTTTTTTTTCTTTGAGATGGAATCTTGCTTTGTTGCACAGGCTGGAGTACAATGGCATGATCCTGGCTTACCACAACATCTGCCTCCTGAGTTCAAGCAATTCTCCTGCCTCAGCCTCCCAAGTAGCTGGGATTACAGGTGTGTGCCACCATGCCCAGCTGCTTCTTTTGTTTTTTTTTTTTTTGGTAGAGACGGGGTTTCACCATATTAACCAAGCTGGTCTTGAGCTCCTGACCTCAGGTGATCTGCCCACCTCAGCTTCCCAAAGTGCTGGATTACAGGCATGAGCCACCACACCTGGCCTCTACTTTAAATATATTTAGAAATGAGCCACAGGTGCCTGTGGATGCATTTTTCTTACTACAACTTTGCCTAACTTACAACAGCAAAACCAGTCCTATTCATATCCTCTCTCTGAACCTGTAGTTCACCTGCAGACTGGTCCCTTACGCACAGGCAGCTTGCTACCTTTCCATGCTTCAGCAAGCTTTGAGACTGCAGGGAGCTGAGGGTAATGGTATGTGTGGCATACATTCAGGACAATGATTGTACCACAGGCAATGCTTAACCTGTAGGAAATGGAAATCTGTGGATAAGCCCCTTAGACCTCGCTCTTCAGTGGGACGATTCTGAAATATGCTCTGCAGTCCTCAGAGGGTCTCCCGCAAGATGAACTCAAGTTATCCACATTCAATGAACATTCTTTGTGCAATTCAATTTACCTGTGAGCAGGAAGATTCTGACCTAGGAGAGTTTATTTTCCATATTGGTGGACCGCATTAGTCATAATCGTTCAATTAGATCTCATTTATTTATATAATCATGGAGCATTTTAATAAAAATTATTTTCTTGTTCTTTGGCTCTTCAAGAATATACTAGTTAAATCACTGAATATTGTTTTATGTTTTCTTCCTGAGATCATAAACACTCATTGTTCTAAACACTCATACTCTGTATATACTGATGCTACCACTGGCACAGAACCATCATAATTTCATGAACTCCCGACCTCAGGTGATCCGCCCACCTTAGCCTCCAAAGTGCTTGGATTACAGGTGTGAGCCACCATGCCCGGCCCAACCGTCACGATTTCAACAATTCTCCAAAAGAAAGCTTTTCTTTCTCACCATATTCCATAAACACATTGTCATATTGCTTACATTATGATGAAAATACAGTCTCTTACATATTACAAATATCAGTATTAGGCTGTGTTAGTAACTGGAGAACTATGAAGACATTCAAATGCAAAATTAACAGCTGCACCATTTTGCTTCAAACTACAAAACATTTGCAAAATAATAATCAGTTTATAGCACAATTAAAAAAAACTAAACTATTTTTAAACAATTTTCAGAGTTCTAAGAACCTGTCATATTTTTTATCAAATGTGTAAGAACCCAGAAAGTGAAAATAAAGGTAATATAAATGTTGTCAGAAACTGGAGTTGATGTTTCTTAACTTACAATGGTCATAGAGAGATGAACATTTTAGATGTTTTCAAGGGACTAGAAATGAAATTAAACTACAATTGCCCTCAGTTTAAATGCATCACTTCACACAATAAACAAACATTCTATATCCTGGGAACCAATATTAAACCAACTTATTTTCTTGTGGTTTAAAGATATTATAGTCATTGGACCATAATCTAACACAGGAAATAATACAATTATTAGCCTTTCAAAGCCAATCTCTTCAACTTCCCCAGAAATAGCACACATTTACAGAAAACCATTTGCCATTATTTCTATGAAATATATTCTTCATTTAAAGGTGTTTGTGCTAAAATTTAAACTGCAAGTTGCATTACTTTTTCCTAGGCAATCGCAGAGGTCATTACAGTGTTAGCCCTTGAACCAAGTCCACCTCTCCACCACTGTGGTTTCCACAAATCTGAGGGATTGACTAGGTTTTACCCTAAAGTTAATCACAATGTATCTTTTCTCTTCCTAGTAAATAATGTAGGAATCAGGCTAAGCTTCTTGATGCACATGGGGTTGCTTCAGGAATGGAAAAATGACCTTAGTCAAGCAAATGAAATACCAAAAGGTGTTTCCTGAGAGATTCAGGGAGGAATTCTGTCATGCTTAAAGAAAGGCTCAGAGACTATAAATCCTTCTTCCTCTGGACATTATCACTTGAGGATGTGAGGCTCTAGCTATACTGCCCCAGAAACTTGTCCTAGGACAAAGACTGGACATTGCAGAGGGTTGGCCTGACAGAATCACAGGATCAGAGCCAGGGTCATGAATTAAGCCAACTCTGAAAGATCTCTAACCAACGTTATTCTAGTTTTGTGAATCTTTACATGTTTTTCCTCCTACATTTGTTTGTAAGAGTTTTGTTTGTTGGTTGGTTATGTGTTTGTTTTTCTAACTTGTGAGTAAAAGTATTTTAGCAGGTACAGAAGTTTTGATTGCATCTTTCAACATTACCTACAAATAATTCATTATAAAATAATATTGCAGCAATACATAACAAAATGGAGAAAGAGAAATTTCACTTCTGGATGGCGATAGGCTCAACTGTGTCCCCCAAGATTTACATATTAAAGTCCTAAGCCCCCAGTACCTAAGAATGTGACTATATTTGGAGATAGGACGTTTAAAGAGGTAAGTTAAAATGAGATTTTTAGGGTGGGTCATAACCCAATCTAACTGGTGTTTTTATAAGAGGAGTTCAAGACACACAAAGAGACACTGGAGGTGCACACGCGCAGAAGACTACATGGAGAGGCAGCAAGTGGTTGACATTCGCAAGTCCAGGAAACAGGCCTCAAAGGAGGCCAACCTTGCCAGCACCTTGAGTTTTGACTCTATAGACCTCCACAATCACATGAGCCAATTTCTTAAAATAAATCTCTTTTTCTTTACATGTAAATACATCCTGTTGGTTCTGTTTTGCTGGAGAACCTTAAGGGATGGACTAAATGACAGCTATTTCTAAAAATAACTGAGTGGCAATTAAAGTTATGATCAGTCATTACTGAAGCTTAGCATTGCTTATGATTTGTTGTCTATTCAGCCATCCACACACACGTGAAACGACTTCCCTTTTATATTTAATGAGATACTTCTATCTCATTAAATATAGGATGTGGCCAGCCTCTTCACTACCTCCCCAAACACTGGGCAATATATAAACATAATTAAAACATCATATAAGAATAAGAAGCAGCCAGGTGCAGTGGCTCACGCCTATAATCCCAGCACTTTGGGAGCCTGAGGCAAGTGGATTACCTGAGGTCGTGAGTTCAAGACCAGCCTGACCAAAATGGAGAAACCCCGTCTCTACTAAAAATAAAAAATTTGCTGGATACAGTGGCACAGGGCTGTAATCCCATCTACTCTGGAGGCTAAAGCAGGAGAATCACTTGAACTTGGGAGGCAGTGGTTGTGATGAGCTGAGATAGCGACATTGCACCCCAGCCTGGGCAGCAAAAGTGAAACTTTGCCTTAAAAAAAAAAAAAAAAAAAGAATAAGAGGCAACAATGAGCTTTCTTAGTACTCCTGTGGGAGGTGCAGTTAGCATGGATGTTAGTATGGAAACATGTTCCTAACTTTTTCTTGCTGAAGGTCTTGCCCTCTGATAATGCTAAAAAGCCTGGAGAAATGGCTCTGATATCTGTCTCTCTCTCTTTCTTTTGCCCATTCCCCACTCTCAGCAACTGCTCCTCTCCCCAGTCTTTTATATTCTTTCCTTAACATATTTATGTGGGCTATCGCTTGTTTTCTTTTTTTTTTTTTTAATTTTACTTTACGTTCTGGAGTACACGTGCGGATGATGCAGGGTTGTTGCATAGGTACATACATGGCAAGGTGGTTTACTGCCTTCCTCTCCCTATCACCCATATCTGGTATTTCTCCCCTCATTATCTCTCCCCACCCTCCCCACCCGCAGCTGTCCTTCCACTAGTCCCCCACAACTGACCTCAGTGTGTGATGCTCCCTTCCCTGTGTCCACGTGTTCTAAAGTTCAACACCCGCCTCTGAGTGATACCATGCGATGTTTGATTTTCTGTTCTTGTGTCAGTTTGCTGAGAATGATGGTTTCCAGATTCATCCATGTCCCTATGATGGACATGAACTCACTTGTATGCTTTATGAAAGAAAGTCTACTACAGATGGTCCCCGACTTACGATGATGTGGTTTAATGACTTTTTAAAACTTTATGGTGATGCTTTGAGCAGCCATATAACCATTTTGTCTTTTACTTTCAATAAATCAAGATAGTCAACAATTTACTATAAAATAGGCTTTGTGTTAGATGATTATGCCCAACAGTATGTAATATAAGTGCTCCAAATATGTTTAAGGCTAAGCTATGACGCTCAGCAGGTTGGGTATATTAAATTCATTTTTTACTTAAAATAGTTTCAACTTATGATGGTTTATCAGGACATAACCTCATCATAAATCAAGGAGAATGGGTACTTCTCTTCATGAAATAACTTTGTTGGGTGATATTTGCTGTTTTCAACAAATTATAGATATTAGAACCCATGAAATGGTAAAAGCTGACAGGTATGGAGCTGGGGAAGTTGCCCCCTCTTCTGGGAGTCTTGAATCAGGTCAACAAAGCATGGTTTGCTCTGCCAGGCTGCAAACACTCTGAAAGTCATTTGCACACAAGTTCAAATATATTTACCAAAGCAGACACTTAAATGAAGAAGACAAGACCTATTCCAAGTCTCCTTTCCTTGAAGAGATAATCAAGAGTATTCTGCAGACAAACACAATGTTCTTTCTGCTGCCTTCCCCAACTACAACACTTGGATAACAAAGAAGTGGGGTTACTTACAGACAGCAAAGAATGTTGCTTATTATGCTTCTGTCTAATCAGAGACCTGTTTCAAAATTCAGATGTAGTTCTATAAACCTCACTAGTAATCATTTGTGAGGAATCTATCCAACCCACGGCCCATGGGCTGCATGCCCCAAATTCCTAAACTTTCTTAAAACATTGTGAGGTTTTTTTTTTTTTTTTTTAGCTCATTAGCTGTTGTTAGTGTATATTATGTGTGGCCTAAGACAATGTTTCTTTCTCCAGTGTGGCCCAGGGAAGCAAAAAGATTGGACAGCCTGCTTTAAAGAATATAATAGAAATAGCATTATTAATAATCTTAACAGTAACAATGTCTTTTAACATTCTTCTCTTTTGCTGAACAGACAGTCTTGCTTTTAATTATAATTTTAGTACCTCCACTACGAAGCTATGATAAACATGTTACAAAGATTACGAAAACTGAGGGTACTGGTAGTTGATTGGAGGCACTGACATAACTTAGGTCCTAAGTATGTTAGAAATCTGGTTTATACAATAACGGTCCATGAAATATCCCATCAATACAAAGCAATATAGATCAAGGGCAAATAGAATTGTTCTTGCTCAGATTTAAAACTCTGAAAATGGAGCTACTGTTTTTGAAACGCACATTACAAAATAATTTATGTATTTGGAAATTGCTTCTACTTTACAGAATTTTCCATACACCAAATAAAGCATAACATTAAATGACAAATATCATCATATTTCCTAATAAACGTGTATTTCAGAGAAACACCCACTTAATGTTAAGTGTACTGATTCAAGAATATGGGCTGTTAAATTTCTGTTTATGTAAGCAAGCTGGGCAGGATGACAGCAGGAATGGGCCTGTAAGAGGCCATTTAAAGGACCTGTATAAAATGAATCGTAATAGAAAATAAAAATTTCATGCCCCAGTTGTGGGTAATGTGCCTTTATCAGTAGTATTGGCTCTTTATTCTGTACAATGGTCATAAGTGTAATATTATCAATTCTTGTCAGACATTACTAAAGGTACTTTAAAATTGTAATGTGCAGCACAAAGTGCATGAAATTTTCTAAGTTCTTATCCTACTACCAACATAGTATTTTGGAATGTATGTTAAATGAATCCATCAGCTTCTATTTTTACATTTCTATCATAAAAGTAATTTAAGGTTATTCAAAATATTTAAAATTAATAGTAAAGAAACATTCTTTCATAGTTGCATCTGGCAAAAGAAACTGCTCTAATATTTGTATATTTCTGTGTTTATTTGTTCTTGTACAATATATGCTTTCTACAAGTGGAAAAGACAGTGCATACTCTTTCTTCACTAGTTTTTGCCACATAATAATATATTTAATATCTTTTCAGATGAGAACATTTAAAAATATGTTGCATTCATTGTATTACAGAGACACATTCATCTTTTTATGTGGCAAATTCTCTACGGAATAATTTATTGTATGTTTTCTTCAGTTTTTTCTAAAATAAACAATGCTGCATTGAACCTCATCAGGCATGTTTCTAATTTCTAGGAGATGGATGGAAATAAATAAATACTTAAATGTTAGGGTGCACAATTTTCATCCAGAAGTCACGAATGCTAAGATCTGATTTCAAATTTAGGCAACCTCTCTTTATGGTTGACATTCTATTTAACACCATCTCATTATAATTGATTCATATGAACAAAATGTTTCATAAAACATTTTTTTCTGGTTACAATCTCATCAGCATATGTAAAAAGCATTTTACTATTCTTTTAAATAAAAAGAGGAATTACAATTTTCCATGACTTTATGAATTTGATAAAAACAGTCTCTTAGTCTTTCCATTTTTTATATCTCAGATTTCTAGAGAGTTTATTTTTATGTCTTTTTTGATCATTTATCACTTTAATTAAATGATTAGGTTGTTTGTCACTTTTTAAGTGTTTTGTTGGTAATTGGGAATATTTTTCACATAAATTTTTAGTGGCATTGCTGGTGTTATTTTCCTCAAATTTGTTCACTCTAATTATCTCCAATTCTAGTTTCTTTGCTTCCAACTATTTATTTTATGTCCTCTGAATTTTTGAAGGGCATGAATACACTATTTTAACTGACTTAGATATTCTGGCATTTTTTTTTTTTTTTTTACATTTTTTGTATCACAGTAGCAATAACACAGCAACAACTGTTTTGATTTGTTTTTCAATAGTTTAGGGAGTTCAGGTGGGTTTGGTTACGTGAATAATTTATTCCTGGGTGTTTTCTGAGATTTTTGTGCACCCATTCCTCAAGCAGTGTACAATACATCCAGTAGCAGTCTTTTATCTCTCACCCTCCTCCCAAACTTCCCCTCTGATTCCCCAAGTCCATCATACCATCCTTAAAAATATGTGTTTTTTAAAACACGTGTGTAGAGTACCCATGTTCATTAGGACCCAGTTCTGATGTAGCTAGTGAATCGGTAGGATGTCCTCACTGCTTGGGAATAAACAACCATTAAATATCTTTCAGACGAATCAGATTTGGGTACACTTGACCTGACTCATGTCATTTCCAGGCTGGCTCATTTATTTTCCAATTAAGACCACACAGAGCCCTCTGCTCCAGTATTAGCAATGTTTGAGTGGCCACTCCACAAGTCTGGGTGTGGTTTGAAACCACTGATATGTTACAGTTGTGTATTACTATTCCATATCCTAGAGTATCGTGACTGATACTAGTAGTTTCAATCATCATACTTTTACAAAAGTTCATTGAGAAAAATGAAGAGATTATATGTTTTTAATCTTCTCAATCCATAAGAGAGTTCTATAACATAACAATGTAATGTCATACATATACACCATGGAATACTAAACAGCCATAAAAAACGATGAGTCTGTGTCCTTTGTAGGGACTTGGATGAATCTGGAAACCATCATTCTCAGCAAACTGACACAAGAACAGAAAGCCAAACACTGTATGTTCTCACTCATAGGTGGGTGTTGAACAGTGAGAACACATGGACTCAGGGAGAGGAGCATCACACACTAGGGGCAGTTGAGGGAGGTAGGAGAGAGACAGTGGGGAATGGGGAGGAAGGGCGGGTGGGAAGGGATAACATGGGGAGAAATGCCAGATATAGTATTCATCTAAAGTAAAATAAATAAATTTTAAAAAACATAACAATATAAAGGGATGAAGACACTGCTCTTATTACTTCTTGATCTTTACCAGCATTCTTTAATCCCAGGACCAAAATTTTGTCCTTCAATCCCAGCATTTATGTTATACAATTTTCTCATCTATCATAAAGTATTTTAGTTTATTTAATATTATGTTCATCAGTCTTTTTTTCTGTTGCATTTTTACTCTGTGTGTGTGTGTGTATAATGCCTTTACATTACATATATACATACATATATATGTATAATATCTTCCTCCAAGTTTTCCATGCTTCCAGCCCTCTCGTTTTTGTTTCTTTCACACAGCAAGAATCCATCCACTTTTTTTTCGTAATACTAACTACCACCTCTGCATGGACAATACTCACGTATGCATCACTTCCAAATAATTTGCCTAGTTTTCAATCTTCTACTATAAATTCATTGTTTTATCTAAACTAAATGGATGCTGAATTCATCATTTGGCTAAATATTCATTTGGAAAGAACAAAATTGATCTATTATTAAAAAGCTACTCCTCTATTTCTTAATTGTCCATTGAAAATAGGGTAAATTTCACAGTACTCGGATAATCATTAGCACAACACAGTTCCCGTGTCCTCAGCTAACTCATCCCACTGACTGGCAGGAAATTCTCCATACAGTTGAACTAACATGTGTCCTGCTAGCATTGCCAACATTTTCTAGTTCCACCTCTTCATCCACAGAAAGGATATCACTTATCACATAATAAGCCTACAAATATTGGGAGAAGATCCTTGCTTTCCATATACAATACTATTGTATTGTCACAATAGTGCATGTGACAACACATAAACAATTTTTCTCTTAGATATACTTATTCTGACTCTCATCATCTTATATGTGTTTACCCATTCCATTGTTTGGATTCTGTAGTGTAAAAATAATTATGCCTCCTAACGTTACAATTAAATATGCCGTTTTGTTGGGGAGAGAGTTGTCAAAGACAAAAACAGATGATTGCCATTTTAAAGGGTGTATGTAACATAAAGAAACTGCAATGGGTCAGAGCAATACAAAATGCCAAGAAGTGACTTTGAGAAATTTAGCACAAGCTTGGAAAAGCAGTGGAATATAAGAAGTAGATGAAAATTAAAAGAAATGAGTGTCTGAATGCATAATATGAGACTGCTACTGACCCATCATTTTCTTAAGACACTTCTGCACATACAGATATTCACCAATATGGTCTGTTAGGAAAGGTCATTTACATTTAGGTCAATTAATTTCAACGTATGTTCTATGAAACCTTAGGCTACTTAGGTTTTCTAGTTTCTCTAGAATTAGATATATACTCTCTTAGGAAACTTATTTACTGCAAGATTTTATTTAAAAAAGTATAATAGTGTCTTTTGAAAGGTCACTTTTATAGCTTTTAAGAAATATAAATCTGCATTACAAACAATTCTATTTCTCATTTTCACATCTGTCAATTTTATCAGATGAGTAAGAGGATTTTCTGAGTGGGGCAATGTAATTACAAGTATATGTATCCAATTATACTTGAAGTGTTACCTGTTCTGCCCTGGCCCCATAAGAAATTCATTGACTTGAGACTTCAGAGAGAAGTGTCTTTCCTTTACATAGGTGTCCAGTATATGGGTAACATGAGGGTAATTAACTGAATGGCCTCTGTAACTGGGACCAAATCAATTTTCATTCACTCCTAGTGAAAAATCTATTCAGGATTATGGAACAAAATTTAGGATGAATAAAAAGAAAAAAAAAAGCTAGCAGAATAGATCAGATTCTTTTGTCAGCAAGTTGAATTCAAGTCTTTCAGGATTATTTCAAGAACATGCAGGCAGATTGAAAAAGCATCAATCTAATTGGCAGCCAATTCACTGCTTTCCACTAAAAAGATATCTGTGTCATAAATTGTGATGAAAATTATTTGCTTTCAAAAGCAGAATATCTGATTCAAAAAGTTGTAACGAAAAAATTATAATTTGTTCTCAGAAAAGAGAAAAAACTTTGTCGTAATTTTTTGATTAGTCACACTTCATTGTCTACTCAAGAGCTAGTCTTGTATTAGTTGTTAATAATGTTCATTTTATGGATTTTTTAATTTGACAATTATGCTGTTACTGACATAAGATTGAATTGCTATTTTCTTGGATTTTAATTTTTTATTTCCTCAAATATTCACTAAAAATATAACCATAGTAGCAAATTTTGTTCCAATGTGTAATACACACACACACACACGCACACACATTTATATAATCATTAATGGTTTTTTTTTTTTTTTTACACAAACACTGTACTCTATTAGAGAAGCTATGCAAAAAGTGTTGATATTTGTTAGATTGATTCCTTCCTTCTTCTGTTTTTTAGATTTCTTTTGGCTATTTTTGTATGCTTTCTGTTAAGGACACTTCGAATTAAATTTTAAAAATCACCACAGAAATAAACGTTGATATGATTTTGATTGTCACTTCATTGAACTGTGAGATCTGAAAAATATTTTAGAAAATAATTTTGACATAAATTTTGGAAAATTTATATTCTTGCTTTAACACCTTCCTATTCATACCTCAACTTAATAAAGTTCTTCCTTCAGCAATCCATATATATCTTACACATCTTTTCTTAAATGTCTATGAGTATCCAATGTGTTTTGTTGTTATTATAAGATACATCTTTCTTTTAATTACGTATCTTAATCCTTTTTTTAATTCTTTTGGAAGGTTACTAATGTTTACATGTGGCTCTTATGAGTAGCAACATTGCTGAAGTATCTCAGTTCCACGAGTGGAGATGAGAACTTCTTTGGTTTTCTACGTAGACAGTCATAAGCCTGACAAAAAATTCTGATGCTTTCTTCTAATCTGCATCTCCTATTTTGTTTTCTTCTTGAATTACAAAGGCCAAGACAGCCAGAGTTTGTTGAATAGAAGCTGTTTAATTAATAAGTATATTTCAACATCTACAGCAACACTTCAAACAATATTTGTTTTAAAATTTCCAATAGATATCATTTGTCAAATTTATTAAGTTCTATTAATTTCCTGTTTGTGTAACATTAAATGCTTTATAAAAGATGCATTGTGCCTCATTTTAAGTCTTACTCCTGTGAACCACATTTCTAGATTTTTTTTAGTTTGTATGATCATTGTATTACATCCACCTTTTACCTAGAATTTTTGTATGCATGCACATAATTGAAATAAGTTTAAAAAAATTTTTACTACTATTCTGTGATAGGGAATGCAAGGATGAATTAAACGCTTAAAACCATTAGGGTCACATTCCCTTTTCCTCCATTTTCTGATACAAAGTGTCAGAATAATACAAAGTAGCAGAATAATAAATTGATTAAGAAGGCAGCTCTGAAGCCCACTGTTTGAGTTCAAATTGTTTTTCTCTCTTACTGTTATGTGACTGGGTAGATTACTTAACTACACAATTTGTTTCTCTTGAGTTCAATTTCTTCATCTGCAAAACAAGGATGATATATAAGTATTGAAAAAAATAAATGAAAAATACATATGAAGTACTTAGGAGAGTGCCCAATACATGGTATGCACTTGATAAACTTTGGCTAATTTTTATGCAAATGTTTGTCAATAAAACACATGAAGATCATAAACAAAAGGAAGTAAATTTACAGTCTGGGTAAAAGGTCAAATTCAATGTAGACAGAAGACTTTAAAAGTTCTATGAAGGCAAAATAAAAGTGAGTGATGTAATGTACTCCCTAAAGATAACAATGGGATACTGTACCACTGTTGATGTTAACCTTTGTTAAGAGGTAGATGCCAGTAACAACTCATTCATGGGATTAGGCTATAGGAAGGACAAGGGTATTAATTGATCTATATCTGATAGGAATGGATGGTCAGGGAAGGTGTCTCTGTGTCTGGTGTGTGTGTGTGTGTTAATGAGAAACAATCATAAATGATGCTGGTAAAAACTTTCAGACTGACAGATGGAAAATACAAGACAGAGCACGGGTAGGACAAGAATCTGAAATGTGACGTAAAGAAAAAGTAGGCCGGGTGCAGTGGCTCATGCCTGTAATCCCAGTACTTTGGGAGGTTGAGGTGGGAGGATCATGAGGTCAGGAGTTCAAGACCAGCCTGGCCCATATGGTGAAACCCTGTCTCTACTAAAAATACAAAAATTAACCAGCCATGGTGGTGCACGCCTGTAGTCCCAGCTACTTGGGAGACTGAGGCAGGAAAATTGCTTGAACCTGGGAGGC
>NW_022436979.1:5747538-5814312 GCF_009761245.1 Sapajus apella | reverse complement strand
AAAAAAAAAAAAAAAAAAAAAAAAAAAGAAAAGAAAATGTAAAGAAATGCATAAATAGCAGGAATGAGGAAAATGATCGAAGAACATTAAGACAAATTTGTAGATTTAGTGGCAGAAATTTTACTTATATCCTACTAATGCTTCCTTCTTGTAAATTTGTGAAGTGTAAGATTGATTGCCAAGAGTGAGGAGAAAGCTGGAGATCTAAAAGTTAGATGAAAATGAAGATACACGGAATACTCATTTTTTAAGTATCAAGTTTTTTTAAACTTTCTGTCAAAATTCATCTAATTATACATGGTCTCACTGGATGTTTGGGACTTGTGACAACTGCTTTTTAAACGTGTTTTGAAAACAGAAGTTCATGTTCACTGCTGGCACCAGACATGCAGAAGACACAGATAAGATCTCACATTAAAGTGACAAATCAGGCATGTTTATTTTAAAGAATTAATCCTTGCATGCTCATTAAAGCTGAGTAAATGGCTTCAGAGTCCTTATTTCTAAGATCAATAGATCAATATTGTTTTTTGTTTTTGTTTTTGTTTTTTCTCTAGTGCCATGACAGATAACATGAATGGTTAATTTAATTGATCAAAGTTCAGCAAGGAAAGCAGACCCCATGAATGGTGCTTTAAATAGGAAATGTGATAAGCAATTTTGATATAGCAAATAAGAGATTGTAAAGGCAACCTGGGACTGGCAGAAAACTGCTACAACTCCCTCACGTGTGGAAAACAAAGGCTGGAGTCAGAATTAGCAGAGCCCAGAAGTTGGGACTGACAAGTAAGAACAGG
The DNA here is from genome assembly GCF_009761245.1 of Sapajus apella. Taxonomy (NCBI): domain Eukaryota; kingdom Metazoa; phylum Chordata; class Mammalia; order Primates; family Cebidae; genus Sapajus; species Sapajus apella. The sequence continues at coordinate 5,813,515 of NW_022436979.1, read as the reverse complement.
ATCGCAGAGGTCAGGTGTTCAAAAATTAGAGAGGAAAGATATTGCTGATACAGATGCTGTCTAACACAAAGGGAGGGAAAAAAAAATACTCCAGCTTTAAGCTTCCTCCTTCTTTCAAATCCTCCATCAACACCTCCAATTGGCCAAAACTAGCTGCAAGGCAATTGGCTGGATATCCTGAAAAGAGTAATTTCTTGGGCTATCGGATTCAGAGGGAGAAGGACCCAGAACGGATATGAGAGCAAAGAGATAAATCGCCAGCATAATAAGCAGGCTCACGCATGTTTAAAAAAACAAATATAACTTATTTATATTGTTAGGTAGATACTTAAATATCTGGCTAAGTGGAACAATGTTCTTACATTACAAAATTAAGGGTAAGATCTTTAAAAAAAAAGTTCTTGCTAATTATTTGACAACTCATAAAATGTCATCAAAATTACCAGTCATCAACTAGCTTTATCATTAGCTGAAGTTACTGAAAATTAATTCTTGAAACTATATCCTCCTATCTAGCTAGATTTAATGTCTGTAAAAATTCAATTGTCAGAAGAATAATATAAAACAATAGGGGAACTATGCATATAGATTTATTCATTAAAAAAATAGTTGAAAACCTGTGATGGGTTGGCTGTATTTACCCAGATAACATATACATATATAATTATCTTTTAAACCATATATGTAACTTTTCAAAAAAAAATCCCAAGCTATTTAAGACATTATAATATTTAAAAAGAGAAGAAACTATCACTTGTATTTTCATGATACTAATATGTTAAGTATAAAACAATAAATTATTTATTAAAAAGTGATTTTGTTGTTTAAAATATTAGCTGATAGAGAAATTCAATTCTTTGTCAGTTTTTTATTTAATATAAAACCAGAAATTGAATTTGGTCTTATTTTTATGTCATACCAATAGTAGTTTTAAAGCGATGTGAATTTAGGAAATTATTTTCACATTCTACTAGGTCTACTGTATTTCCTCTAAACCTCTTATGGCCCTGTAATCTGTTGAATACCTTGAATGAACAATTTTATACTTATTGACAACTGACATATTTTCAGTTTAGAAAATTTATCTTTCTAACATTACCTTGTCAGAATACAGATTAATCTCTGTTTAACATGTAGTTGAATCACACAACTGTATGCAACTGTATGTAAAAGTCAGCAAAAAAAGTAGGTCTAGTTTTCTTAATATTAAACAATAGTTACTGCTGTTGTGTTTGCCAAAATAATTTGATGGAGAGAGATAAGTATTTTCAGATATTTTTAATTATTTCACACTCCGTACTATAATTGCTGGCTTATAGTGGATGCACAATTTTACAAGGTTATGAATCAAAGCATACACTGCAAATTTTTATAAAAAAACTTGTTTTGGATACTTTGCTAAAAACATATAACATATTTCTGCATGTTATGTGGCAATTTAGTCAAAAAAAGTTTCAGCAAATTTCTTAATCTTTCATAACTAAATATTTCTGTTTTCAGTTGTTGATTGTCAAAAGAAATCTGGTTTATGAAACTTTAAAATAAGCGTATGTTATGCATACATATAATATTACTATAGTACATGAGATATTTTAAGATCCAAAGATTTACATATATCCTATCACATATGCCAAAGATACCAATTTTCTAATTGGACAGAAGTGTTTTTGATGTTTATGATTCTTTGCAAAAGCATATATACTATTTTATAGAGTTACCAAATTTCCCAGATTTTCAGTGACAGCCCTAAGTTTTAAGAGGCTATTTATATCTCTCAAACAAACATCAAAATGCCCGGAATTCAAATATGTAGTGGTTTGTGTTAAGCCAGACATCTTTTAAACGCTGTGTAACATAACATTTCATGGAAGTGCGGTAGTGAGATATAGGTAACTGGGAGTAATATAAAGTCATTATAATGGCATTTTTAACAACATCATCATAAAAGAAACTTTGGCTAGGTCCCCACCCAAATCTCATCTTGAATTGTAGTTCCCATAATTTCCATGTGTTGTGGGAGGGACCCAGTGGGAGATAATTGAATAATGGGGGTGGTTTCCCCCATACTGTACTCGTGGTAGTGAATAAGTCTCATGAAATTAGATGGATTTATAAGGGGTTTTCCCTTTCATTTGGCTGTCATCCTCTCTGACTTACTACCATGTAAGACGTGCCTTTGCCTTCTGCCATTATTGTGAAGCCTCCCCACTCATGTGGAACCACGAGCCCATTAAACATTTTTCTTCATAAATTACTCAATCTCAGGTATCTTTTTATCAGCAGTGTAAAAATGAACTAATACACTCAATACAGGATTTTTTTTTTATTAAGCCAGTTACCACAATAAACTTAATTGGGTGGGGAGAACTCTGAGAAACATTGTAAAACTCATGTCTTAGAATAATCTCATGTCAGGGCAAGGAAGTTGGGTTATCCATTTTTTTTTTTTTTGGAGATGGAGTCTCACTCTGTCTGTCAGACTGGAGTGCAGTGGCACAATCTTGGCTCACCGCAGCCTCCACCTCCCAGGTTCAAGCGATTCTCTTGCTTCAGCCTCCCAAGTAGCTGGGATTACAGGTGCGCACCACCACAGCTGGCTAATTTTTGTATTTTTAGTAGAGACAGGGTTTCACCTTTTGTATTTCTAGTAGAGGCGGAGTTTCACCATATTGGCCAGGAGGGTCTTGATTGCCTGACTTTGTTATCCTTTTGCCTTGGCCTCTGAAAGTGCAGGGATTACAGGCACGAGCCACCATGCCAGGCTGGAAGCTGGGTTACCTTAAAGTGATTGACTCAGTTACTTCTCATGGATGATAATTCATGGGACCCAGACTACGCTCAAATGTCCCCATTATTCTAAGAGATAGCTTAATTATTTTTTCTCTCTTTTCTATTTTCTGTTTTCTCCTTTCCCCTACTTCCTTCTTAGCTCTTTAGAAATACAATTACAGCCTTTTACCTTCTCTTCAGCAGACACTCCCCACAAGGCAAGTGCATCTAACTATGGACTTAGAAACCCCCGAGTGGAACTCTCACATACCAGGAGGTTGCCTTGAGAGATAACATTCAGTTTACAACCCAAAGTCTCGCTACAAAACGCTCCCATCTGGAGAGTTTTCAGCCACCTCTACAACTCTCTCTGACTATGAAAATGCCAGCTCACCTTTCTGGTAAATAAGGCACTGACCTAGCATGCAGAACACCTCCCTGCTCACTTCCTCTCCTACTTTTAAAAAATGGCTTTCTGCTCTGAAAGCAAAGCAGAACCCTTAAGACAGGAAGCCTGTACTGTTTCCTCTAAGCTAGTTTTGAAACAAAAATCACCTTAAATACCAGACCTCTCTCTCCTGTTATTAGAATCTGCAATAGGCAAGCAACTGAACTTGCATTTTGTTTCCAGAGCATAATGAAAAGTGGGGGCCAAGGGCAGGAGCAGGAAGTCAAGGTCTCTTTCCCATGGGCCTCCCGCTCAGCAGCCTGAAAACCGCAATGGACTGCATCTCAGCGGAGACATGCTCTGTATCTGGATGGGGGTGGGCAAATGGCTTCTAGTGAATGCACCACTGAGTTAACAGCCTGGGCTGGGGTTAGGCACTACCTGTCCCGAGATGGTGCTGGGCACCCATCTCACTCTTCCAGTATGTGTGCTGAGGCCCACAGTAGGGGAATGGGTGCAAAAAAGTGAAATGCATATGTATACCTCCTTTCCTCCTTCCCTTCTACCCTACTCCATGGCGCTCCCCAACCACCTCCTTTGCTTTCCCCCGGGAGGAGAAAGCAGCAGAAATTGCTAGGAGGGTTGAAGAAAAGGCAGCCAAGAAGCTATCCAGGGTAGGTCATGCAAGACTCTAACCCCTACATTTCAACCCATCCCTCATGCTTGATGGTTCCAATGACTTAACTTACAAAACACAAATTCAAATTCAAGGAGAGCGTGATTAAGAATTTGGAGGCCAGGCATGGTAGTTCATACCTGTCATCCCAGCACTTTGGGAGGCTGAGGTGAGAGGATCTCTTGATCCCAGGAGATTGAGACTACAGTGAGCTGTGATGGTGCCACTGCTCTCCAGCCTGGGGAACAGAATGAGAGACCCTGTCTCAAATAAATAAATAAATAAAAATCAAGATGTCTCTGAAGCTGCCCTTAACTGCAGAGCATCCTCCCACATTTATAGAAAAGTTCTCAGGCAGGTTATGTGGATACTGGAAGGTTTTTGGAGCACCTTTTATGGGAAGAGAGCACATTAGTTTGGGAAGCCCCATGTAAGTATTTTTATTTATCAGAATTTAGAAGAATACCAAATGAACAATGTTTGCCCCTCAAAATAGGAGCATTTTAAAATAAAATTGTAGATCATATGTTCATTACTATTCAGACTTTGTACACAGTACACTAAAACATGACTAAGGCAGACCCAAAACTATATGCCTTTATTTAGCCAAGGAGGTGGATGTATCGAGGAAAAAAAAAAAGAAAAAAAAAAAAAAACAAATCAAAGAGCATCTGTCACCTGAGCTTTTTCCAAAAGGGGTTTTCAGAACATCGATATTGAGAGACGAAGCAAGGAGGGACAAAAGGGAGGGAGGATAGGCCATGAAGCAGATGGTTACATTCTTGCAAGGCTCTGATAAGCTTCGGTTAATCTACATTTTACATGTGAAAAGAGAAAATGAGGCTACGACACAGGGCTGAGAAATTACAGCTATCTGTGAACAAGAAAAAAAGGCAGTTTCTGCCTGACTCAGTTCCCAAGCTTAGCATTGCCTTCAGCATAGTGAGTATGAGTCCTAAGACTCTATTTTCTTTCACAACTCAAGTACAGAAAACAGAAAGATGTATGTAAATTTTAAAATTTGCCCAACACTTTGGAAGTCAAATGTTAAAACCTATCAATTATCCTTGATTTACTGTCGAAGGGTAGATGTGGGGATTATGGGTGGAGGACCTCCAACAAAAGAAGCAAAAGACCTTTCAAAAGTACTTTCATCTATTAGCAGAGTGATAGTCATTTTTATGACCCTTCTGAAGTTAAATGTTACTTTATTTATTTGCCAAAATAAAAATGGGAGAAAAAAAATCTGCAGATTAGAAATGATTTTATAGGCTTAAATATTCTTAATGTCAGGAGATGAACAGTTTTAAAGTGAGGATGTGTATAGTTTCACATAATTTAATATGGAAATTAAAAAGAAAATATAAAGCAGTAAGAGATCAGTAGTTTTCACTCCTCAAAAGATTGACTATAACACAAAATGATTATCTATTCAAATACATTTAAAATTCAGTTTGACTTCCGAAAAATAGTTAACTCCCTCTTTCAGGAATAGATCTGCAGTTTATATGTATATATTTCTTGTCTTTTTCTTTTTTATTTAAATAGAATAATTAAGGCAGAGAAAGAAATCTTAATCATTGAGATTAATTTGATTTAAACATATCTCATAACAATATGAATTCATTACTAAATTTAAAGAGAAAAATGAAACAAAAAATCATATCGAAGGTAGATAAGGATTCTTTGGAGTTTATAAGGCCTTCTCACTCAGGTGTTGTATAATGCAAAATATTGCAGAAGTGATAACGCTTAATTTAGGAATTTCATTTTACATATAAAGATGTTGTGAAAGAATTAAAAAATCTCAGATCCTGAAATCACTAAGCCAAGGCAAATCCGCCTTCTATTTTATTCCAATGTAAGATAGCTACAAAGATAATAAACCTACATAACTCCCTCATATCCTTAGTAAGATAGCTACAAAGATGAACAACCTACATAGGGAAATTCGCAAGGGCAATTCCTCATGGGCCTCAAGATATTAACTGTAAAACAGTTCTGTTGAATTTCACCCTGGCGATGTAAACTGACAGCTTATCTTCACAGCTGCTGGACAGAAAGTCATCCCTCTGCTCACCTGAGACAAATGCATATTCCATTGCTTCCTCTGCCCTACTCTTTATGTGAAAATGCAGATTCACTGAGCCAGTCTAAATTGTGCATTCAGTGAAAAGCTGATAGAGGATTCAAAAGAATGCTTAACCTTTTCTGCTTATCTACCTGTGACCTGGAAGCCCCACCAATACCAAATCAATATATATCTTACACATATTTATTGTTGTCTCATGTCATCATAAAACACAAAAGTTGTACCCCAATTACCTTGGGCACATGTTGTCAAGACCCCCGAGGCTTGTCATGAAGGCATCCTTAACCTTGGCAAAATAAACTCTCTAAATTGATTGAGATCTGTCTCAGATGATTTCCGTTCACAATCTTAAGGCATTTGAAATGTTTAATTTATAACACTTGGTTCTAATCGTTTTTCTGAAAAGTTACATAGTTGGCCATTCTAAAGGTTCTCTGCAAAATACTGCCTTTTAAAGTATCTCACTTGTTTATTCATATTACCTAGCAATCATTTATTTATGAATATTTAATTTTAATGAAATCCTTCATAGTTCTTTCAGAGTGGGTCTATGTGTCATAAAAATTTTAAGATTTGTTTGTTCAAAGTGTTCTTTCTTCTTTGTACTCTTGAACCATAGTTCAGGCAGGTGTCAGCTTCAGAGCTGGAAGTGATTTTCTCTTGGTACTACAACAAACAAGAACACTGCTTCCCATTGTGTGTTAGCCTTGATGAGAAGTTTGACGTCGCCTTCTTCACTGTACTTTTGTAATTTATATGTCTTTTCTCACCATTTACATACAAATATACACACTCTGTAATTTCACAGTGGTACAGGTAGATGTGGATCACATGCAGCCTTTGTGTGCGCTTTAACCCCAAGACTCCAGTGTTGCTTCAATTGAAAACATTCAAATCCATCGTCAATTTTTGATTGCTTCATTCCTCTACCTCCTCTTAATCTTTTCCTTGATATTATTTTCAAGTCTCTCGGTCAACCCTTCCTGGATATTAATTTCTGTTTCATATTACATCTCTACAGACTACATTCTAAAAAATGTCTTAATGTTATCTTAAACAGAGATATCACTTAAACTATGCTCTCTAGTAATTATTCTACCAGTTCAGGGATTTTTTCCCCCTGTTTACTAATTGAATGGTTTTTAATTTTTTTTTTAATTTCTAATAATTCTTCATGTTCATTTTCCTACCCTAGTAAGTGCTTCTGTTTAATAATGCCTGTTTCTTTCTCAAAGCTATTATTATTATTTTATGCATTTGAGAAAATAAACGTGGCTTTGTTTCATTTAATTGCTAATTATTTTTTTGCCTTGGATTATAAAGTAACTAATTATTGACTTGCCTTGTGGGTTTTGGAATTTTATACTGCAAAATCTTCTTGAAGAGCTGTTTCCTCTGCCTTGTCACTCTCTGTTTCTTTTCTCTGTGTCTCTCTCTGACCCTCTCTACCCAAATGTTCTACAGTTACTTCCAACTAACAATTTTGTATTCAAATACAAAGTTAGTATTTATGCTGGCAGATTGGGGGTAATATTGGCATTAGAAATATAGTTACATGGCTGCTTGCCAAAGGGAAGCTTGGCCGGGAACCTCTCCACAGACTTTGTTTCTTCCTGATATTCTCTGCAGACTCTTCTCTTCCTGATATACGCCATAGCCCCTCCTTCTTGAATTAGCTATAGTCTCTCTCTCCAGAGAAACCCTGAACCTTGGCAACTGGCTTTCTGCTTGGGAAACTCTGCCCCAGGCTGTTTTCTAGCAGTAAATCTGGAATGGGTCTCCAAGTTTACAAGAATTAGTTCTAGTTCTGTTACCCATGGATACCAATTCATAGTTTCCTGAAACTTCTCTTCCCTGGACCCCAGTGGAAACCAACTTCAATCCTAATTGTTGTTTTTGTCCAATTCCTAGCCCTTGGAGATGTCTGTTTTATTTTTGCCTGGGCTGTGTCAATATTTTTTCTTTTAAATTTTGTCTATGATTGTTATATGTTTTGAAAGGATCAGGGGATGAAGTAATTATACTCAAAATATGAAATTACACTGCTTTCTATATTAAAGCCTTGCAGATTGTAAAATGAGAAAACACTGAAGGTAAATTATTTGATATAATGTTAAAGGCATTAATAATGATTGAAAAAACCAAAAACGCCACCTTCATGTGGATGGCCATGCTCCAGGGCCCATTGTTCTGGGTCAATTCAAAGATTATGAATCTTGTAATACTCTTATATTTATTTATGTCCACTTTATAGGCGAGAAAACAGGTAAAGTAAGCAAAATGACTTGCATGATGTCAAAAACTGAGAAGCAATAGACCAGAAATTTGGAGATTCACTTGATTCTAAAAGGGACACATTTTGTATAATACCATGTCATCTCCCTAAGTGTTGATTAAACATTTAAAGATGCATAACTCTATTTCAATGAAGATATTTCTTATTTTGATTTATACGTATATATACATATAAATAAAATCTATCATCTACCTACCTACCTACCCACCTACCTACCTACCCACCTTCCTACCCACCTACCTACCTACCTATCTATCTATCTAAAATATTCCAGAAGTTGTTTCCCAAACCAAGAAGCTCTCCATCACTTTGAAAAATACTGGTGTAGGAAAAAAAAAAAAGCTGGAAAATGTTTTTAGTTTTACATCTTTTACTTAATGCCTAACAAAAGTCATGATCATTCAAATCAAGTTGAAATTAAAGCGAAATTATCTTTCATTGTCAGAAAGACTAGGGACTCAATTTTTCTTTTCCTAGCTTGGAATAATTTAAAAAACATTGTAATTAAGAGTTTTTAGAGTTTGGCTAAAACTCAACTGTGAACCCATCTGTAACAGAGACTAACTAATTGCTCAAGAAACTTGTTTCTTTCTCTTGGATGCACAGCTGAACGACCACAATTAGCCCCTCACTTGGAGATGTGCCTTACAGTTGAAACCTGAGCTGAGCCGACGGGGTGCTACTGAGGCAGTTTAGAGTGGACACATCTCCCTTACACAGCCTCCTCTCCTAATTCCTACCTGCTTGATATCTGGATGAATTGAGCTAATTCTTGGAGAAGAGCCGCAAAAGAGACTCACCCAACCAGAAGACCACAGACTTTACTTAGGTGGGAAGTAAACTTTTTAACCACTGTGGTTTTGAAGGATGTCGTAGCAAAGAATGTTACGAATTAGCATTTATAACAAATCATATTCCTAGAATATTTTTAAATGGTAAATATGTCATGAATTTTCTATATTTTGTTATCTATTTAAATTTTTCATTTCTCCTTGATGATTTTAATATAATTTTGCTATGAAAATCCCCCATTTTCTGTAGATTTTCTAATGCATTGTCACATATTTGCCAACATAATACATATTAGGATGGCACAAAAGTAATTGTGGCTTTTGTGATTAAAAGGAACAAAAATCTCTAAAGAATACAAGAAAAATGCTCATGAGATAAAAACTGCAATCAATTTTTGCCATGGCAAAAACTTCAATTACTTTTATGCCAACCTAATATTACAAACCCTAAATAATATATTCAAAACAAAGCAATAAACCAATCTCTCTTGTGAATATAGATTTAAAAATTGTATTAGAATCTAGAAATACATCGTAAGAGCAATTATTCAATAACCAAGCTTGATTAATTCCAGAAAATCAAAAGTAGTTTGATACATCAGAAAATACATCAATATGCAACAGATGCACTGAATATGACTTGATGAAATTGCAACTTTCTACCTGGCACGAGGAGTTGTGACACCCTCACAAAATTTGTGTGTTGAAGTCCCAATCCCCAGGACATCAGATGGGACTGTACTTATAGCTAGGTTCTTTAAAGAGGTCATTAAATTAAAATGAGTGGGGCCTCATTCAATATGACTGCTGTCCTTACAGGAATTGGGCAGTCACACAGACACACACAGAAGGAAAACCAGGTGAAGACACAGAGGGATCACAGCCATCTACACTCCAAGGAGTGAGACCACAGAAGAAACCAATCCTGCTGACATCTTAATCTTGGACTTCTAACCTACAGAACTGTGACAAGATAAAATTCTGTTATTGAAGCCACTCAGTCTGTGGTTCTTTGTTATGGCAGTTCTAGCAAACTAAGATACTACTATTCCTTATTTAATATTTACATTTTCAGGGTAATAATTCAGACAAATAATTGAAAATTGGTCACATCATTAACTGTTCTCTTCATTTGTGGATAATAAATAGTTGTACAATCACTTTAAGTCACAAAACCAAATTTGTATTAAATAAGCATCTATTAATTAATATATTAATACATGAATCAATCCTCTTCAATGACATTTGAGGCTACAGCTTACTCTCCCTCTTCTGAATTCCCAGAGGTATAGCTGGCAGATACATTAATTAGTAAAAGGAAATGCAGCCATCTTCTGCTCCCTCCCTTCTCACCTATTTCCTTAGTTTCTAGCTGCAGTTTTGAACATTACGGGAAGAAAGGAGAGAAAACTGGTAAGGCAATAGAGTACTTCTGACTTGACTAGATATGTTTCATGCTCTTTGGGTCTGGGACATGATCAAAACTGATTTTTCTCTCATGAGCATTTTTCTTGGATTCTGTGGAGATTTTTGTTCCTGAGAACCTTTCACCTGCAACTTTCATGTTGCAAATGACATATTCCATTTTCTAAACCTTTGATTCACTCATGGTCCACATCACGTGCGTTCATGAAGGTTAAGACTTTCCTAAACAACCCACAGTTACTTCCTATAATATGTCCACATATCCCTTTACCCTAAAAACCTTGAGAGTGCAGATTTGTCCTAATCTACTCACCATACCCTGCTACCAAAATGGTGTGTCATATAGTAATTTTGAGAAATGCTTCATGTTATACTCTTTTTGTAAGTTTTACTGATATCTGTTAGTGCATTAAATGTATTCAGTAGATATATCATACAAAATCTATTTAGTTTTTGAACACCTATCTGAAATGTTTTAATGCATGGAAATTATTATATGCTTATCCCTTATTAATGTCCTGTAGAAAGAGCATTCTCTGGTATAACAGACACAGTCAACACGTGTATATTTAGAAAAACATTGGTTTATAAAATTTGATTTCATTGCATACTCTTTCTTCTATTTTCACATCTCCTAGGAACACTCCATAAATGTAAATTATGTAATTATACTAATTTTCTATTAAGCTAATTCTACAGTGTTAGTTAAAACTTTGCTGCTTGTATGTACTCCGCATGAATTTTGTGCATGAAGTCAACTGGCAGCTTATTATATTTTTAGTCTCTGAAGATGAACTATTTTCCAAAAAATACTTGAGGCATACAAGGATGACATGAAAATTCGTGAAGCATTCCATATTTTTAAACAGATGGAGAAACATTCCATGTTCATGGTTAGGAAGAATCAATATCGTGAAAATGGCCATAGTGCCCAAAGTAATTTATAGATTCAATGCTATCCCCATAAAGCTACCTTTGACCCTCTTCACAGAACTGGAAAAAAAAAAAAAAACACCTTAAACTTCATATGCCCCTGAAAGAGAGCCCACATAGCCAAGTCAATTCTAAGCAAAAAGAGCAAAGCTGGAGGCATCAAGCTACCTGACTTCAAACTATACTACAAGGCTACAGTGATCAAAATAGAATGGTACTGGTACCAAGACTGAGATATAGACCAATGAAACAGAACAGAGGCCTCAGAAGCAACGCCACACATATACAACCATCTGATCTTTGACAAACCTAAGAAAAACAACGATGGGGAAATGATTCCCTGTTTAATAAATGGTGCTGGGAAAACTGGCTAGCCATGTGCAGAAAGCAGAAACTGGACCCCTTCCTGACACCTTACACTAAAATTAACTCCAGATGGATTAAAGACTTAAACATAAGACCTAACACCATAAAAACACTAGAAGAAAACCTAGGCAAAACCATTCAGGACATAGGCATAGGCAAGGACTTCATGACCAAAACACCAAAAGCATTGGCAACAAAAGCCAAAATAGACAAATGGAAACTAAGTAAATTCTAGAGCTTCTGCACAGCAAAAGAAACAAACATTAAAGTGAACTGGCACCAACAGAATTGGAAAAATTTTTTGCAATCTACCCATCTGACAAAGGGTTAATATCCTGAATCTACAAAGAACTTAAAGAGATTTACAAGAAAAAAAAACAAACAAACCCATTCAAAAGTAGATGAAAGATATGAACAGGCACTTTTCAAAAGAAGACACATATTAGGCCAACAAACATGAAAAAATGCTCATCATCACTGGTCATTAGGGAAATGCAAATCAAAACCACATTGAGATACCATCTCACACCAGTTAGAATGGCAATCGCTAAAAAAATTTGAAGACAACAGATGCTGGAGAGGATGTGGAGAAATAGGAACACTTTTACACTGTTGGTGGGAGTGTAAATTAGTTCAACCATTGTGGAAGACAGTGTGGTGATTCCTCAAAGACCTAGAAATAGAAATTCCATTTGACCCAGCAATCCCATTACTGGGTATATATCCAAAGGATTATAAATCATTATATTATAAAGACACATGCACTTGTATGTTCACTGCAGCACTGTTTACAATAGCAAAGACCTGGAACCAACCCAAACGCCAATTGATGATAGACTGGACAAGGAAAATGTGGCACATATACACCATGGAATACTATGCAGCCATATAAAATGATGAGTTTGTATCCTCTGCAGGGACATGGATGAACCTGGAAGCCATCATTCTCAGCCAACTGACACAAGAACAGAAAATCAAACAGAGCATGTTCTCACTCACAGGTGGCTGTTGAACAATGAGAACACATGGACCCAGGGAGGGGAGCATCACACACTGGGATCTGTTGGGGGAGACTAGGGGAGGGACAGCAGGGGTTAGGGAGTTGGGGAGGGATAACTGAGAAGAAATGTCAGATATGGGTGATGGGTATGGAGGCAGCAAACCACATTGCCATGTATGTAGCTATGCAACCATTCTGCATGTTCTTCACATGTACCCCAGAAACTAACGTGCAATAAAATATATATATATTAAAAAATAAATAAATAAAATCATTTTAGTTGTTAATAGTTATGGTCTACTGTTGAGCTTCCCATATTTCAAAATTGAAGGGTGACATTCAAGGGTACTACCTAAAATAGAGCAAGTTCTTTGGTAAAGAGTGTCCTTCATTTATTGATTTTCAAATGCTGTTTTTATTCTCTTTAGGTCTAGCCCTTGCCCTTTTGTCCACCCAGAAGAACTTTCTTTCGCCTTTCCTTTTCTTCAGTATGTCTTTTAAGTTCCAATTCAATGAAAAGCTAGCCCCCGTTCAGCCTAATATCTTGACTACATTTCCAGGACAAACATTCACAATGTTATATACTACTTTTACAATTAATTTCAGTAGTTTCACCTACATATGTCTTCCGCACCCTAAAGAAAAGGATACCTACTTTTGCTTCTTTTTTGGGCCACTCAGTAATAATAGGGTTGAAGATAAGTATACCATAGGCACATAATAATTATTTTCTGGCAGAACCATCACCCTTGGGTAGAGCATCACAGTTGGGAGGACATATTCTGGAGCCAGATATCCTGGGTCCTAATCCCAAATATATCTGCTAGAGTATGACTTCAAGAAAATTAATTATTACACTTCCTTGTCCTCAAGAAAATGGAAATACCTATAAGAGAGCCTTATTGAGGAAAATAACCAGAATAATTTAAGCACAATACTTAGCAAAGTGCTTAATACCTATGGTTACTATTATCACTATACATTATAGGTAGACTCGGTGATTGCTGCTGCCATTTCCCATTTAGTATTACATTTCCATAGAATATAAACAAGTTAACTGGTCCCTAGGAAAATGTCAGACATAATAATAGACTCAGGTGATATTATAAACCCTACAAAAATATGTACAGCCAACCTTGCAATGAGAGACTATTAATGTAATTTTTAAAGTGTCCTTAAGGAAGCATCATTGAAAAAACCACTGTTGCCGAGTGCGGTGGCTCAAGCTTGTAATTCCAGCATTTTGGGAGGCTGAGGCAGGCAGATCACAAGGTTGGTTGTTCAAGACCGGTCTGGCCAACATAGTGAGACCTCTTCCCTGAAAATACAAAAAATTGGCCAGATATGATGATGGTGTATGCATGAAATCCCAGCTACTTGGGAGGCTGAGACAGAAGAATCATGTGAACCCAGGAGACGGAGGTTGCAGTGAGTCGAGATCACACTGCTCCACTCCAGCCCACTGACAGCATGAGACTCCATTAAAAAAAAAAAAGAAAGAAAGACAAAGAAAAAAAGCCACTATTAAAACCATAATATATCACAGAATTGTGTTGCTACTAAAAATGCTGAATGAATGATCATTGCAATAATTATGTAATTTATGTAACTTTTCATTCTTTCATTAGGCTATTATGAAATTCAAAAAAGTAACATATATCAAACTTACAAAGAAATATTTTATTAATTACATTGCTTAAATGTATGTTTAAGTAATTATCTTGTATAATTGGGTATTAAAACATGCTTTTTGTTTTGTGAGTAAAATTTTAAATATTGTTTATAATTTAGTATTTAAAAATTTTTAATGTAAAGGTAAAAAGAAATTGAGAAATGAGTAACATGTGTCCAATATGTAGCAAATCATTCTTTAAATATATCTCATTTACAAATAACCCTATCATTATCTAGAAATGTATTTTTCTATTTTATGTTTATGCTACAGTGAATTAGGAGACATGCGACAAGGGACCAGTTGTGGTAATATGGTAATGAAGACTTGAACAGATGTCAGCAATAATAAGAGACTCGAATAAAATGCATGTATGAAAAAAAGCTCATCATCACTGGCCATCACAGAAAAGCAAATCAAAACCATATTGAGATACCATCTCACGCCAGTTAGAATGGTGATCATTAAAAAAATCTGAAGACAACAGATGCTGGAGAGGATGTGGAGAAATAGGAACACTTTTGCACTGTTGGTGGGAGTGTAAACTACTTCAACCATTGTGGAAGACAGTGTGGCGATGCCTCAAGGATCTAGAAATAGAAATTCCATTTGACCCAGCAATCCCGTTACTGGGTATATATCCAAAGGATTATAAATCATTCTATTATAAAGACACATGCACACATATGTTCATTGTGGCACTGTTTACAATAGCAAAGACCTGGAACCAACCCAAATGCCAATTGATGATGTACTGGACAAGGAAAATGTGGCACATATACATATACACCATAGAATACTATGCAGCCATAAGAAACAATGAGTCTGTGTCCTTTGTAAGGACATGAATGAATCTGGAAGCCATCATTCTCAGCAAACTGACACAAGAACAGAAAATCAAACACCGCATGTTCTCACTCACAGGCAGGTGTTGAACAATGAGAACACATGGACACAGGGAGGGGAGCATCATACACCGGGGTCTGTTGTGAGGGCTGGGTTGGGGAGTGACAATTGGGAGTGGGGTGGCTGGGTAGGGATAACATGGGGAGAAATGCCAGATATAGGTGATGGGGGGATGAAGGCAGCAAACCATCTTGCCATGGACGTACCTATGCAACAACCTGCATGATCTGCACGTGTACCCCAGAACCTAAAGGACAATTAAAAAAAAACCTCCCAAAATAAAAATAAATAAAAATAAAATTAAAAATGGCCAACTTCAGCTGCTATGGTGGGCCTGATTTCACTGAAAATGGTATCTGGAACTGGTTCAGTTCTTAATAATAAACAAAGTTTAAATAAACCTACTGAGAAATTGTTAAATCACTGGAATATTTTGCAAGTCAAAACTTAATAGACATCAAAAACTTTTAGAATACATGTATTATTTAAAACAAAAACAAAAATGTTAGCTGGGTGTGGTGGCACATGCCTGTATTCCCAATTACTGGAAAAGCTGACACACGAGAATCCTGTGAGCCTGGGAGGTGGAGGATGCAGTGAGCTGAAATCGCACCACTGCACTCTAGCCTGAGCGATAGAGCAAGACTCTCTCAAAAAAATAAATTCCTTAAATAAAACAAATGAAAAATAATAAAATTACAAAAACAAAATGTCTAATTATAAGAATGCCTTTTATACTCCAAAACAGAAATTGCTCATTTGTATGTTATCACTTCAGGATAAGACCCTTGGCTTCTCATTTCCATTCAATGAAAGAGTAAATGCTTACAAAATATTAAAAATAAAGCTTGGTACCATATAAGTGCCACACACATTTCTCTATAACACTAATAACTGTTATTATTATTTACTGAACATCTATAGTATCTAATTAATGCAAAAGCACTAAAAGTTTTAGCACTGCTCTTCCTTCAGTCCTCTTGTGGATTGAATTCTATCTCCCGGAAAACGTATGTTGAAGACTTTACCCCTGGTACCTAAGAATGTAACTTTTTTTTTTTTTTTGCCTTCATTTCATTGTTTATCCAGTCAGCATTCAAGAGCCAGTTGAGAATGTAACTTTATTTTGAAATGGGTTCATTGCAGGTACAATCAGGGTAAAAAGAGTTCATGTTGGATTACAATGGGCCTTAGTTCAATATGACTATTGGCTTTATAAGAGAAAAATTTGGACACAGACAGACTCAGAGATGATAGCCAGTGAAAATACAGACAGAAATTGAAGTGATGCTGCCACAAGCCAAGGAACCCCGAGGCCTGCCAGAAGCTGAAAGAAGCAAGGAGGCATCGTCTCACAGAGATATCAGAGGATAATGGCTCTACCATCATTTCTTTTTTCTTTTTTCTTTTTTTTTGAGATGGAGTCACACTCTGTTGCCCAGGCTGGAGCGCAGTGGCACGATGTCAGCTCACTGCAAACTCTGCCTCCTGGGTTCAAACAATTCTCCTGCCTCAGCCTCCCAAATAGTTGGGCCTATGGGCGCACGCCACCATGCCCAAGTTCTTTGTATTTTTAGTAGAGACGGGGTTTCACTGTGTTAGCCAGGATGGTCTCCATCTCCTGACTTCATGATCTACCTGCCACGGCCTCTCTAAGTGCTGGGATTACAGGCATTAGCCACCACACCTGGCCCCTACCATCATTTTAATGTCAGAGTTCTAGCCTGTAGACCATGAGAAAATACATTTCTATTGTTTTGAGACTTCTAGTTTGTGGTACTTCCTTAGGGCAGCCCTACCAAACTGAGGCGCACCCTCCCCCACTTTCCTCCAAAAGAAGATATATCATAAAGTATGTACAAATTAAGGCAAAACAGTATAAAATCACAAACTTAGAAACACTACGTCTGACACTCCTCACACATACAACTTCCCTTCTGCTGAAAATGTGAAGTAGGTCAGCTTCATCGAAGTGAGTGTATGTTAGGGAAGAAAGTGGGTAGAAACTGCATTAACAGTAACATTTGATGAAAATCGAATTCTGTATATTTTGTTAGGTTATAGTAATGTATATCATCATAATATGTTTTATTATTTTGACATAATTCCTTTTTAAGAACAAATTTAATTGTGCTATTATTCTGTTGTATTTAACAATTCAGATAAATAGCTTCCAGAAAGCCATTGTAGAGCATTACTTCACCAAAACAGAATCGATTATCTCTATATGAAAAAATGAGGTTCTAGAATTACATGATCTCCAGCATTTCTAGAATAGTTTATAGGAATATCCTTTGCCAGACATTTCCAATTTAATAGATAGCAATTTTGATGTTATAAGAAGTTAATTTTAAATTAGCTGGACATGGTGGCTGGCACCTGTAATCCCAGCTACTCTGGAGGTTGAGGTAGGAGAATCCCTAGAACCCTGGGGGCGGAGGCTGCAATCAGACAAGATCACGCCAGTGTACTCCAGCCCGGGTAACAGAGCAAGACTCGGTCTCAAAAAAAAAAAAAAATCCTCAAGGATCTAGAAATACAAATTCCATTTGACCCAGCAATCCCATTACTGAGTATATACCCAAAGGATTATAAATTGTTCTATTATGAAGACACACGCACATGTATGTTCATTGCAACAATGTTTACAACAGCAAACACCTGGAACCAACCCAAATGCTCATCAATGATAGATTTGGACAAGGAAAATGTGGCATATATATACCATGGAATACTACACAGCCATAAAAAACGATGAGTTTGTGTCCTTTGTAGGGACATGGATGAATCTAGAAACCATCATTCTCAGCAAACTGACACAAGAACAGAAAATCAAACACCGCATGTTCTCACTCACAGGCGGGAGTTGAACAATAACACATGGACACAGGGAGGAGGGCATCACACACTGGGGGGTCTGCTGGGGGTGGGTTAGGGGAAGGACAGCAGGGGGGGCAGGGAGGGTGGAGACAGATAACATGGGGAGTAATGCCAGATATAGGTGATGGAGGGATGAAGGCAGCAAACCACCTTGCCATGTATGTGCCTATGCAACAATCCTGCATGATCTGCACATGTACCCCTGAACCTAAAGTACAATTAAAAAAAAATTAATTCTATAAACTCATACTGCTAGTTCAAGTATATTCCAATTCAAACCACTAATATATTTTCTACTATTTCACTTTTTAAAAATTTCAAACTTTGTAATAAATACAGTTTTTTAAAAAATAGATTCTTGTATTTATATGACCAGGTATAATTTATTATCACAGAACTTGATATATCAAATGGCCCACAGGATCTCTTTTCTGACCTAAGAGGCAGACAGTAAACCTAATTGTCTGAAAGACAGCTAAATACAAAGCTATAATCCTAGGACAACATAATATTCAAAAGTAATAAATACATTTCTTAGCTAAAGAAATTAACAACAGTACTAAGATAGAAGAATTATTTAATATTGAAATGATTAAATATTAAATGTGGAAATGAATTATGACATATAGTCATATAGATGCCATATATTAAGTTGTTATAATCCCAGAAGAAAACATCGAAATATATTAGTAGTTTTAAATACTCATGTACCATATATACCCACACGTATCATATATATATATATATATATATATATATGAACACGTATGGCATATATAAGTTATAAAACTACAAGTTGTAGAGGTGGAGTTTATTTCTGTTTGGCATGTTAATAACTTTAGACAATGGGATATTAGCAAACACGACAGAGGCAGAGGCTGAAAAAATCCTCATACATGGGTCTTGCTGCAGAAGACTCTTGCACCACAATGGATTCAAGTCTGGGCAGTTTCTTAAAGCATGAGATACCACGTGTTGCAAGGCCCAAGTATCTCCCCTAAAGCCTCAGACACATGAGTGAGGCTGCCTAAGGCAACGTAGCTGAATCATCCCAGACCACACACACACACACACACACACACACACACACACACACACACTCATCTTGAGGAAAATATGACTAAATGCTGTTGGTTTAAGGCAACTAAATTTTGGCATAATTGGTTATCCAACAAAACAATTTTTTGTTACATATCAAGTCCTATATTTTTTATAATATTCAAATGTAGGACTTTAAAATAAGACTAGACCCATTGCATTTCAATGAATGCTTTACAGAAACCTATAAATCAACTCAATTTTATTAATATTTTGGCAATTATGTTTTGGAGAGGACTGCATGTCAAATTACATACTTCACAAAGACATGCTCAATAATTCTTCACTAGGTAATAGGTAAGTCTTTTCTGGAATCAAGACAAATAGAATAATGTATTTAGTTTTTATTTACTATTAGGAAATGCATAAGGAATCTTTTCCCTGTTCTAAATGTGCCAATTATAAATTTAAAATATATTTTGTGTTCACCCACCTCAGAGAACAAAGAAACAACAGCTAGAAATTTACTGTTATTGGATTGTCTTCCCTAAGTCTTTAGAACCTTGTAGTCCGTAGCAAGATTGAGTGCAACACTGAACGCTTACCTCAAAGAAGCATTTCTAGGCTTCATTCAGAGGGATAATTCACTGCCTAGAAACAGGCTTGGGAATGGGAAGATCAGGAATGGTGTTTTCAGGATAATTATGGCATTTCCATTTTTCTCAAACACAAATAATGCCACATGTTAAAAAAAAACTTTGCATGTTTTCTTCCTGATAAATCAGAAGCCTAATTACCTAATTCTTTCGCTACCAAGAAGTAAGAGCTGCAGACATCCCCATCTCCTCCGTTCAGGAGCATATTTCAATTGGTTGGTCCTCAGTTTAACCCTACTACTAATTTCTCAGATAATTATGAAACAGAGGTATAAAATCAGATTTCATCCTTCTTCATCTTTTATCAGTTGATTGAAGTCTAAACATAAAGCATTACATATGAACTTCAGTAGTGATTTATTTCTTGATCATTGGCTGCCAAACATTTTAAAAATAAGTTACTTTGTAAATTTTTTTGCTCAGGCTGTGTATTAAACCATATTTATCTTTTTTAAAGCCAAGGATTATATTTTAGAAATTAAAAACTTATTTTGTATTTAGTGCTCATTTCTGGAATTCTGACTGGATCCAGAGTAAGCAAACACATTTTTGAGTTATAAGTATAAGAAATTGTGAAATATGCAAAAGCTTGATTAGCTCACTCAAAACATATAAAGTATTTGGACAATTAAATTCCCTGGCATTAAGGATGAAGAAACACACATTTTTACCTTGTTTCCCACTAAAAGTTTTTAAGATAAGATTTGTATCTTGAATACTGATATAAAATTTACCAAATATATTTGGAAGGGAAGACATTATGTCCATAGCATCCGGATTTCTGTCATTTTATTGAACACTTAAATGTATTCCAAGATCAATCACTAGTAATCCTTGAAATCTTTATGATATCATCACTAAAGTACAAAGCTTTTACTTCTGACTTCTAATTAAGGAGAAATTTTCACCAAATGCTTGGTTCAGCCTCAAAGGTGAACAACCTGATGGAGAAGATTGACTTAAAATTTACGTGAAGGAGTTTTTAAGCTTAGGATTTCTCTCCATTTCAAAGGATCCTCAAATCTGCTGGCCATGGCTAGGGTTGATCATGGTCAGTGATTTTGGGTCATTCTACGTGGAGAGGAAATATTTTAGATAAACCAAAAAATTATCTTCTCAATTTATACTCAACGTCAAGTTGAATCCATAATTTTCACTAGTTCTTTAAAGGTGATTTGGGCCTGGCACCATGGCTCATGCCTGTAATTCCAGCACTTTGGGAGGTCAAGGCAGGTAGATCACCTGAGGACAGGAGTTCAAGACCAGTCTGGCCAACATGGTGAAACCCCATCTCTACTAAAAATACAAAAATTTTGCCAGATGTGGTGGCACATGCTTGTAATCCCAGCTATTTGGGAGGCTGAGGCATGAGACTCACTTGAACTATGGAGGCAGAGGTTGTAGTGAGTGGAGATTGCACCACTGCCCTCTAGCCTGAACCACACAGCAAGACTCCATCTAAAGAAAAAAAAAAAAGAAAGAAAGAAAGTTCGTTTAGAGTTGTTATCATATGTAGCCTGTGTTCACTTTGTCTCCATTTAGTTTTAAAGTCTGGAACCATACCGATCGTTATTAATAGTTTTAAGGCAAGGCTGATGACTGGTTTTTAAGGGCATTTCTTGAAAATACAGTGCTATCTTTGTATAAATAAAAGGTTTTTTAAAAAGCAGACCAAATCAAGAGTAAAAACACAAAACAAGTATTTCAATGCAGAATTATTAATGAAATTACTCCTAAATAATCATGTATAAATAAATTGAAATACTTCCTATGCTATTTATGAAGGGCACCTAAATCTAAGTAGCATTAACTGAGCAATTAATTCACATGAAGACACAGGTAATGCTCTATCTACACATGGTGATGTAATGCTGGCCTCAGGCCTTGTGGAGTCAAATCCATTTCATTTGCTTTTATATTCCAGTGTTTGCTGTAGTGCCCAGCAGTGACTGACTGTGGAATAAGCACTCTTGCAGTACATTAGAGGGACAGCTGCTTTAAACAGAGTCTTACAGAAGAGTCTAGAAGGTGATTTTTAACCTCAGACCAGAGATTTATAGAAAAATGGTAGGAAGGAGAGAGAGTATCATTTGAGAAGTATTTAAGGATAAGGGATGGTGCTTCTGAAGGTGGAATATCATACATAGAAGGAAGTCTGACCCAGAGTTCGCTGCCTGAGAGAGGACACTGGCAAGACAGAAAGCTGGGTAAACAAAGCAATTTATCTGAGGCTTTCTCTACCACGAGAAAAGTGTGGACTTCAACTTAAAACAATGAGTGCTATGGTGGATTGAATAGTGTCTCCTCAAAATTCATGTTGTCCTGGAACATTAGAATGTAACCTTATTTGGAAAGACAGTCTTTGCAGATGTAATAAAGGTAAAGAACTAGATAAGATTACGCTGGATTAGTGTGAGCCCTAGATCTAATGGAAATATCCTTATAGGAAGAGAAAGAAGGGACACAAAGAGAAGAAAGGAAGAAGAAGAATGGAAGAGAAGAAGTACTTGAAGATAGAAGCGGAGATTGGGTATTGAGTTTAAAAGACAAGCAATTTCAAGGATGGTTGGCAGTCACCAGAAACTGGGACAGAGACAATGAGATGGTTTTTCTCTTGGAACCCCCAAAATAAACTGGCCCTCCCAAAACCTTGATTTTGGACATTTGGCCTCCAGATTTAGGAGAAAATACATTCCTGTGGTATGAAGCCACCAAGTGTGTGATCATTTTTTAAGGCGGCTCTAGGAGACTAATAAGGATGCCGCTGAAGTATTTTGGCAAGGGGAGTCGAGGCATTAAAAAAATAAAAACAAAAACAAACAAAAACAATAAGGTTAGAATCATGAGAATAAAAAGCAGAGAGGGAAGATAACAGGTAGAAGAAGACTACTAACCTGTACAAAAACTAATAATAGGAATTAGAATCAGAAGCTGAGTAAGAGGACGGCACCATGTTCTTTCTCCTAGAGGGAATTGGAAATCTGTGGACACATTACTGTTCTCATAATAACAAGAGTATGCTTCAGGCATCCTAGGACCCAGTATGCTAACAGCCTCCAATTTTTGGGAGATTCTGTATAATTAAGAGCTGTGCCACCTGTATTCCCACCCACAATGAGAAACCATGAAGAAAATAAGCAAAGCACCAAGTATCATACATTTGTTCAGAGTACTCAAGGGTTTCATTTGTTATTCTTTTGTTACTTTTAATGGGGAAAAAAATTCAAATAGGTAGCATGTCACAAAATGAGTTGTAAATATAAAAGAGAAAAAATTGTTCACATTCCTTTGTTATTTTTGTATTATATTATGAAATAAGTGCAATGAGAATGTTACTAGAGGCATGTAAGTATTTCCAAATAATAATACATGGTTGTCTAACAGATTATAAATTAGACATGAAATGCACGAGCTTATGATTAAAGAACACCCTTTTCAAAGAACTATGCTTTTTTCCAATATATTTTCTCTGAGAATAGCATTTCAAGTAGAACTATATCTAGGGGAAAAAAAAAAAAAAACACGGACAGGGAAGAAAACTACAGTCAGGCTCACAAAGTTGTTATTCTTCTTGATGTTAAAAGCCAATGAGTTAAAGTCTCAAGTGCGAAAATAGATGATATGTAAGCTGAAAGACTGAGAATTATTTTAAATGGAAGGGCATGATCCAACATTCACTGCAAAGCCCACACAAGAAACAAGCCTACCTATTGACATTCAACACGGTACTCAACATGCCCAAGAGCAAACACTTGTTTATAATCTAGCAGCTATTTTATCAAACTGAAAGCACATTTTACAATATGGTATCAGTCATGTAAAGCTTTCCAGTGCTTAAAAAAATGATGAGAAAATGTAAGTGGGTACGGGGTACTTATTGTTGAAATACACTTAAACGTTTTGTTATCCTGGGATTGTTTCTTATATTATTAGCTTTCTTTCAAAACTGCTACTTGAAAATTATTCCTATGTCTATTTCCCTAGAGCTCTTTGGAGTATCTTATAGTTGGCTATTATTTTAAAAGTTCTTACATTTTTCAAGAATAATTTCTCAAGATTTTTTTATTTTTTAATATTTAATTAAAATACAAGAAGAAGAAAAAATAGAAGAAAATAACCAGGCATGATAAACAAAGATCAGAGGTAGACTTCCCAGTAACGTGAACACTGCTGGAAATGGTAATAACACAGTGGAAAGAGCAATGGACTTGAAATCAAGAATTGGGATCAAGGTCCAACTCTGTTTGTTTTACCCAGGCAAGAAATAAGATAAAACTTCCAAATTCACAACTAGAAAATGGAGATAAAGCCCAGTGAAGAGGCTCTCAAGGATAAGTCCTTTTCAATGTGCTTTTTAGGCCCTTTTCCAGGTTCCTTCCTCCCCAAGTGCCAGCCAGCCTTCAGCAGACTACAAATGTCAGGTACACATTACATTCCAGGCGTCACTCCACTTTATGACTCTCTGGATCACACTTTCTTATCCAGTAAGGCAAATAACACATCTTTACCTGGAGCCAACCGTTGAGCTCACCATATTAAATTGCCAAAGACCATTTGTAATGACCTTTTTCTGGGTCTATATCCATCCCCACTCTCATCCACCAAGATTCGATTCTTACAGAAAAATCTTTCTTAATTAACCCCACTTGGCATACTAGAATATCACACCACACAAATTCCCACAAACACTCTCCACATTAAGAACTAAGTCTTAGCCAGGTGCGGGGGCTCACGCCTGTAATCCCAGCACTTTGGGAGGCTGAGGCAGGTGGATCACGAGGTCAGGGATTTGAGACCAGCCTGACCAACATGGTGAAACCAGGTCTTTACTTAAAAATACAAAAATTAGCCAGGTATGGTGGTGCACACCTGTAATCCCAGCTACTTGGGAGGCTGAGGCAGGAGATTGACTGAACCCGGGCGGTGGAGTTTGTGGTGAGCTGAGAGTACACCATTGCATTCCAGCCTGGGCAACAGAGCGAGACTCCATCTCAAAAAAAAAAAAAAAAAAAAAGAAAGAAAAAATTAGCTAAAATTCAGAATGTATATGCTGTACTAGAAATGTCAGAAGGGTAAACTGTCTTCTCCTTCAGTTTGGGATCTCCTCTGTGACTTGTGACAGTATAGGAATCTCTAATGAAACGCATGGTAGTGGTGACAGCTTATGTCTAAGATGATCAGGGTTCCCTACTCTCAAAGGTTAAAAAAAGAAATCTATCGTAGAAAGATGATCGATGACACCTTTCTCCCTGCCAAGGCTGTTTAAATGAATTATAAATTCAAGATTGCTTTTTGAGAGGACGCTTACAATAGCCCTGACCAATAAGAAAAAGTAAATTTTGAACCATTCTTATTTGGTTTTAAATATATGAATTCTACCACTCAGTTTAGAACATTAGTCTCATACATGAAAGTAAAGGAAAGGCTAAATAAATACATTCTCTCCGTTTCTCTGAATTTATTTCCGAATACCACTCCCTCACTTACTTTAGGGAAATATTATTTTTGTTTAGAAAGAAAAAATAAGACTTCTTAAGTCAGCTAGCTTTTTCTAGATGTAAATCATACGGTATTATCCCATTGACTCTTCTTTTGAGTAACAGATCTTTCTGGATTCTGGATTATAAAATGTATTTATCACTTCATATTCACTATTGTGTTAGAGAATACTCTCTGGCTCCATATTCTATATTTATTCTGGATACTAATCATCAAAATGCAAAGATGAGCTTCTTTATCCTATTCAGTTCAATTTGATTCAACAAATATTTATGGAACAACTATTATTAGAGGTGCCTGATGTGAGTAGAACAAAAGCAAAACGGAAGCCCTTTCTTAAAGAGATTGCATTCTAAGGCAGAATGGTAACTGTTGTAGTTTGGACTCCCCAGGCATCAAGCATTTACAAAGAGGTTTATCTGCAGGAAATTTATTAAAAAGAAAGAGAAAAAGGCAGGACTGTGATATAGTCACAACAAAGACATCACTGAAACCCATGAGAAGGTCTGAAACTCAGATGACCATCAGAACTGTCCCAATTTTGGGGGAGAGGCTGGACCTTAGCATCCCTTCTGTGGCCAGTGTAGGCTGCCTCTGTGAAAGAGATCTTGGTCAAGGAAGCTTTGCTTGTCCAAGGTTGACCTCCAGAACAGACAGTACTGTGACCCCTGCAGCAAATGGAAAAACAAGTCCTTCAGTTCTAAAAGGGGACCTAGGTGCTGCTCTGTAGCCACCACTAGACCAACTGTTCAACTTTATGTAATTAAGTGTTCTTAGAGGATAACAGAAATGGAAGAAAAGACAATATAATCACATGATAGAAAATAACAGGTGAAAGGTGATGGGAATGTGAAAATGGGGAATGTTCAAGGGACAAAAAATGCAATTTTTAAAACCAGGCTGGGCCAGGCGTGGTGGCTCATGCCTGTAATCCCAGCACTTTGGGGGGCCGAGGTAGGTGGATCATGAGGTCTGGAGATCGAGACCAGCCTGACCAACATGGTGAAACCCTGTCTGTACTAAAAAATTAGCCAGGCATGGTGGTACACACATGTAGTCCAAGCTACTCAGGAGGCTGAGGCAAGAGAATCGCTTGAACCTGGGAGGCGGAGGTTGCAGTGAGCCAAGATCGTGCCACTGCACTCCAGCCTGAGAGACACAGTGGGACTCCGTCTCAAAACAAACAAAACAAGCTGGAGCCATATAATGAAAATTTTTTAATTTCTTGATGAGAATTTATACTTAATTGGACAAAATGGTATGAAACCATGTAATTAAAAAGCTTTGGATTCTTTGGTGTCAGTCTACACCCAATTGGAAGGCACTGAAAGGTTCTGATGCAAATGTAATGATAGGCTATTTGCTTTGGAAATATTAACCTAATAAAAGTATATAGAATGAACTTCAGAGGAATAAAAAGATGACAATTTCAAGAACTACTAGGAGGATGAGGTTTGAGGTTCTATCCTAGTTAGAAATGAACAAGTTACTCTGCCACAGTTTCAACGATACCAGCAGAAGACATAAGGCTCCTGGATCAGAGGGGAAAAAATATGGCTTACAGCAACAGCAGTAATCAGTATTATTATTTGTGCCAGTCCCCAGAGCCAAAATTTCCACTGGGCAATGAGAAAAGAAGCAGGTGACACCAGAAAACGCAATGGACTACATTACAAGAGAGGATACCCACACCGAGGAAGCTTGATTGTTCTGTAATGCAGTTGGCATAAACTTGCTTCCCTTTGCCTTGGAGGAAGACATTATCTTTATTACACTGGAGCAAGATTCTGTCTCTATCTTCCAAGGATATTCTCTATAAAACATCTTCAACAAGATAGTCCAGAAAAAGGGCGTTCAGTGCTTCTGCTCTCAAGACATGCAGAAATATAAGAATCCCACAGATAATTCCTTCCTAACATCTAGGCCTTTTAGTCTCTCTTCCTATATAGCAATAGTGTGGTATTTAGTTTTAAATGTTGTTATGTTAACACGGTTCATTGAATGCCATTGGTGCTAAAGCTGGGTTATCATGATGAAACCAGATCCTGTGTAAGATATTTACAGTTGGGTTACCGCCATTCCTTAGGATTCAGTGAAGTCATATCTTTAACTTTCTACTTTACATAAGGAACTAAATAATTAGTTTGTAATTGATTTTACCCTATAAAGTTAACTTGGTATATACATAAACAGTTTACCCTATTTACACAACATTTTTAAAAACTATTTTCTTTTTGGAATTAAGCAAACTCCACTCTTTAAATAACTACACAGCTTTTCTTTATATTCTGAAGATATAACTGAGAAAGGCTGAGACCATTTTCTATTATCTCAGTATAAATATATAAATATGTAAATTAACATTGCATTGAAAAATATACAGAACAAAAAGTCCAATGACCTGAGTGTACTCCTAGCTACATCATTTGTGGTGTGGTTAGACATACTGAACATTTATAGGATAAATAAAATGAGAGTTTCACTCCTTTTGATTTTTAAACTCTTTCCCAAGTTTGATATACTCTGATCTTATAAATTAGAGCACAGTACTAAAAATAGTGCACTTCTTAGATCGTATTTCCCAATTCTGTTTCTCTTTAAAAGAAAATGAAAGCAAGTTTATTAAGAAAGTAAAGGAATAAACAATGGCTACTCCATAAGCAGAGCAGCTCCAAGAGCTGCTGGTTGGGTTTGCTAAACAAGGGGTGGATTATTCATGAGTTTTCCAGGAAAGGGGTGCGCAACTCCTGGAACTGAGGGTTCCTCCCCCTTTTAGACCAACCATATAGGGTAACTTCCTGATGTTGCCATGGCATTTGTAAACTGTCATGGTGCTGGTAGGAGTGTCTTTTAGCATGCTGATAAATTTTAATGTGGATAACAAGTAGTGAGGATGACCAGAGGTTACTTTCATTGTCATCTTGATTTTGTCTGACTTCTTTACCGCATCCTGTTTTATCACCCAGGTCTTTGTGATCTGTACCTCCTGCCAATATCCTATTTCTTCCTGTGATTAAGAATGCCTAACCTCTTGGGAATGCAGTGCAGTAGGTCTCAGCCTGATTTTATCCAGCCCTTATTCAGGATGGAGTTGTTCAAATGCCTCTGACATATTTATCCTCTCCCTTTTACAAGGGAACACTTAATCCAAAGGGTTATAGACAAATTATGATCCATTTTCTGTAACTTCTTCAGGTTGAACAGGTTGAGGATCTTGATAGGGTCTTTTGTATTCACAGTAGAATTCAATCAGAAAGCGTGGGTATGTCAATGGCCCCTCGTAACTTCGAGTTCTGACAAAAGGTGGTATCTGGAAGATTACTATGTGTTCAATTTAAGAGTACATGGATGTCCCTACAAAGGACACAAACTCATCGTTTTTGATGGCTGCATAATATTCCATGGTGTAGCAAGGGGAGAGATGCCAGATGTAGGTGATGGGGAGGAAGGCAGCAAATCACACTGCTACATGTGTACCTATGCAACAATTTTGCATTTCTTCACATGTACCCCAAAACCTAAAATGCAATAAAATAAATAAATAAATAAAAGAGAGAGAGAAAAAGAGTACATTGAGTAAACTTATCCTTCATCCCTAGGCATGGAATACAACAGCAATATATTCCACAAGAGTGAAGCAAAGTAAGTAAATGTATCCTGAGTAAACTAAACAAGAAGGCTTTCTATGAACTGGGCAACTATTAGAGCCAAGCTGTTAGGGGTTGCTAGCTGATTCCCCTACGTGCCCAGAAATAGAATACTGATCCAGATATTTATAGCAAGTATATTAAGAAAGAGTAAAGGAATAAAGAATGGCTACTCTATGGGCAGAGTAGCCTTGTGATTCTCTTAATAATTTCTCTAGTGACAATGAAAGAGGCAAACACAACTAGATTGACACCAGCTGCTTAATGCATCTAGACCTCAGGTGCTCCCCTCAGTTGTTAACAGTTCAACACCAGATTGTCGCATTTTCCTGAGGTAGCTGTTATTTACCTTCCTAGTAAGGTTTTAAAAATCCTGCTGGTATACAACATTGACTTTTCTTCATTTAAAAAAATAAAAAAACAGTCATTTCTCTTTTTTAATAATTTATATACATATACATTTTATTTGTTTTCAAACAGAAGCCACTTACTTGCAATTGCTCATTGAAAAGCTATTCCATTTTTCCTCACTACATCTCTCATTAATTTTTGTTTTTTGGTAAAATTTGACTCTAACAGTGTGCCCTTGATGTTACAGGCAGTGTTGTAAAGCGTAGCCAAATTCAAAAAATAGAGGACTTAGATTAGAAGGCTATGATAGCTGAGGAAAGATTCCTATGTCTGTTCCTGTAGGTTGCCTTTGCATACACAATGATAAACTCCTCACTTTTTAGTTGAATCTACAATGAGTTGAGTAAGAAAAGCTAAGACAACCAATTCTTCAGAAATGCTCTCCACTGGAAAATAAATATTTTTATTTTGTGGTTGCTTTATTTGCTTTCTATTGTTTTTAAGTTCTGACTAAAAAATATGAAATGATGAAGATCTTCTAAAATGGCCTTTGGTTTTCTCATTGTTGACTGTGGAGAAAGGGAGATTGTTTCCATTTACTTCAGGAAAACATGTCACTCATTTCCACTTAATGGCGTCATCATGAGGAACAACCACATTTTTTCAGGAAGATATTTTGACCCCACATTGTCAATTGCTCTATAGGATCCATTCATTCTGATGAACAGTTTTGTCTTTCTTTACATAGGGTCTCCCTATGTTGCTCAGGTTGGTCTGGAACTCCTGGTTCAAGAAAATTTCCTGCCTCAGCCTCCTGAGTAGTGGGACCACAGGCATGTGCTACTATGTACTTAGCAATATATAAGTAGTACATATATTACATATATATATATATATATATATATATACACACTGAGAGCATAAGTATACATATTTTTAATCCTAAAATATATATTTTATTTCTAAGACACCTAAGCACCCCTAAAAACACTAATTCTGCAGAGAAGTTATATTCACTAAAATTAGTATAACTCTAATGAAACACTAAACAATATAACAAATATTAGAATGATTCTAAAGATCTTTAAAGTTCCTCAGTTTTTATTCGCTCTAGCTGCTGATAAATCTCTAAGATGATGAGATCTTTTAAATTCTATGGCTCAAGCTTAGTATCTTACCTAAGAGAACATTGCCTAATGATTAATTCACAAAAATGTTTATATTCACGAGGCAACAGTTTCTCAATTGCATTATGATTTTTTTCAAAAAAAGTTCTGAATCTCAGACTCTAGTTCCCTTAGGATTACGTATTTTGAAATGGTACAACATGAGAGTCTTTCTAATTGGTTAAAACTAACAGGCCACCAACTATAAAGTTCTTCCTTCCTACAAATACAAAAAGTTTAACTTTTTAAGTTGGCCAAAAATTCTAGGTTCAGCCTAATTATTGCATATTTCTCTTTCTAAAGCATATTACAATATTCATTTCCTTTATTTCAGAAGGTGTGGATGGAAGGAAGATATATATTTTCTCTAACAAAGAATGAAGATTTTAGCATAAAATACTTTTTGATATTTCATATAATAAGCTTGTTGTACATTTATTGAAATGTTAAAGATAATATATTTTCTTTCAAAAACTGAATATAAAATCACAACACGTATTTTTGTCAAAGAAATATAAATAATGGGCTATGTAATCACTGTAGAAAACTGATTTATATCAATGCATTACATTTTTTCACATCTGTTTTCAGTATTTTTCTATCACAGAGAGGTAGATTAATTGCAATGATGTGATTGATCATAGTTGATATGGGAGTAATGTAAGGTTTGTAAATATCTAGGATATTGAGTTCAAAAAGTATTTATATTTAACATTGCCAGTAAATTGTGACCATTGAAATTATACAAAATTCATTTATCCAATAACAGTAAAGAACTAATATCATTATTTTCAATATTTTGTTATTTTCTACATGTAGAAATAACTCTCCTAATTTTAAAAATATTCTTATTGATGCAGGTTAAACAAAATAAACACTATTCCATTTATAAAGATTTTTAATGTATATTCCATCCACTCTGAAAGCATAAGCTTAGTTTTCATGTGATGTTTTCCATAATTTTAATATAGAAAAAAACATGTATTTGTTCAACTGTTACACATTACGCCATTGTTTTATGGATGATATTTTGTTGCATTCTTACAATCAGACTTCAATATCTCTGAATATCACACAGAAGTTCATATTGCCAAATCAAACTTGGGTGTATCAAGATTTTAGTGAGGTTCAATTATTACCAATAATTTCGAGGACATCAATAATCACTAGGAACAAGTAAAGCAGTGAGATATTTCAAACTCTCCAACACATATGTACCTTTCCATTCTTACTGCATTGGAACGTGCTCTAGATTAACATGGGAGGCCATATTACTTACACAAAAGTGCTTTTCTGACCATCAAACACAAACATTTTATATGCAGGTTCATTGTTTATGCTATCTTTCGTCCACTGGTTCCCTATTATCACAAGCAATTCAACCTAAGTGCATCCAGCAAAAATGCACAGCTTAGGGTAGAATTCCCACTAGAAAATACCATTGGTTTTGTAAAATATTTTAGCATGCTCATGAGGACATAAGAACAGTTCAGTTACTTACTTTCTTCCCAAAGATATTCCCTATTCTAAAGAGAAAGAATGGATTGTACATCTGCTCTTTACCTGTTGACTTCTTATGGGTCAGATAGGTCATTTCAGAGTTAGCTAATGAAGAGCAAGACTAAAGTAGGCAAAATAAATTAACTTAAAAAGTTAGAATTCCTAATTAATATATTCTTAAAATGCAGCAATGTGTTGATAACCAGACAACAGTTTTCTGGTTAGAGTTTTGAAAACTTGAAAATTAAACACTGTTTCTCTATGCATGTAATCAAGGTGACACTCTCTCCTCATATTTCTGTTTCTTTTTCATAGATGTCACCAGTAAGGTTGGCTGTCCATAAATTTTAGTTTCTAAAACACAGAGCACAGCCTTTGCCAGGGACCAAAGTGAGTAATGTTTCTTTGAGTTTTAAAGCTTTCCAGTCTGTAGTATAAAACTACAATTATAAATATATACTTTTATAGCAACTTATTTTTTGACCAAAATTGCTTAGGGAATAACCCGCATCATAAAAGCAACAGTGTATTTTTCTATTCACTCATTTTATTAATTTAAGTAATGTTTTTGAAGATGCTACTGATCTGTCACTAGACTAAGCCATAAATCTACTGAAATTAAAGTTAGATCTGGTCTAGTTAGTAAAGTCAGAGAAGGCTTCCCGAAGGAAACCGCTTTTAACAGACCTGAAGGAGGTGCAGGACATAGGTACACTACAAAGTAGAAGAAAGAACATTCCCTACAGTGGGGGCCATCATGTGCCAAGACCCTGGGTCCTGAGGCAAGACAGTGCCAACTGTATTTGACGACCTAAGAAACGCAAGGATGGTTAGATCAGAGTGACTGCTAAACAGCAAGGCAGGACCTGAGATTTGAGAGTAGGAAGTTTCTACAACTTGGAGGGCTGGCTCTCTGATGAGAAATGAGAATGGGTAAGGTGGTGATATTTGAACAGAGAACTAATTAAAGTAAGAGAATTAGTCTTGCAAAGGTACGGGAGAAATGCATCACAGAAGGAGAGAACTAAAAAAGCAAAGGGTCTAACGTAGAAAGTTTGACATTTGAGAGAAACAACAGTAAAGTCATACGTATTTATTTATGTTGTAATAGTTTTGCAACTGATAAAGAAGTTAATTTTTAAAATGATAAAACAACGAATATTTGTATGAAAGGTGAATATTAACATTAACAATTTACAAAAGAGGAAATATGAAATTATCATTAGTGATCAAAAATGAAAATTTTAAAAATAAAAAATGAGTTTTGCTAAATATATTGGCAACATCCAATACAACTGATAATACTTAAATCTTGATAAAGATGTATACAGTGATGGTTTTTATCAACACTGTCACACACAAAGAAGTTTCTCTTATTTATTTAAATAATTCTAGGAATTTATCCTTAGGAAATAAATGGGTAATTCCATAAAGATATATGTCTAAAGATTACACTGTATCATTTAAAAATAATTTTGAAATATTAATAAATGGCTGGGTGCAGTGGATCACACCTGTAATCCCTGCTCTGTGGGAGGCTGAGGGTGGGCACATTGGTTTAGCCTAGGAGTTCAAGACCAGCCTGGGCAACATGGTGAAACCCTGTCTCTACAAAAAATACAGAAGAAATTCGCCAGGTATGGTGGCACATGCCTGTGATCCCAGCTACTCTGGAGACTGAGGCAGGAGGATCACTTGAGCCCTGGAGTTTCAGGCTGCAGTGAGCCACGATTGCACCATTGCACTTCAGCCTGGGTGAGACATGACAGAGTGAGGCCCTGTCTCAAAAAAAAAAAAAAAAAAGTAAGTAACAAATATTCATTAATAAGAACACAAATACTGTTTCATACCAAAAACGATAATATGTTGCAGCTAATAAAACAAAATATGTACTTTTTACTAATTGAATAGGGAAGAGCTTCAATGTATTGTTGGAAGAAAATGAGTTAAGAGTATGTTGAATTCAACAGTTTAATGGTAACATGTTATTTTATGTATCATTAGTATATATATACACACACACATACACACACAGCCTTTCATAGATCTGAGTTCTGCATGTGGAGATTCAACCTATTATTGATCAAAAATATATTTCAAAAACGTTGCATCGATACTAAACATGCACATGTTTTCCTTGTCAGTATTCCCTAAACAATATAGGATTACAAGGATTTACGTAGAATTTACATTTCATTAGGTATTTTAAGTAATCTAGAGATGATTTAAAGTATACAGGAGAATGTGCATAGGTTATATGCAAATACTATGTCTTCTAAATAGGGAACTTGAGCATTCTCAGATTTTGGTATGCATGAAAGGGCACAGGTGTCCTGGAGCCAATCCTTCATGAATATTGAAGGTCAACTATATGTGTGCATGTGTGTAAACATGTATATATTTCATCCATGTTATACATATTATACAAATGAAAATGTGTGCGTGTGTGTGTGTGTGTGTGTGTGTATGAATACAAATGGTTTTAAAGAATATTTGCAGGCCAGGCATGGTGGCTCATAACTGTAACCCCAGCACTTTGGGAGGCTGAGAAGGGCAAATCACCTGAGGACAGGAGTTCGAGACCAGCCTGACCAATGTGGAGAAACCCTGTCTCAGCTAAAAATAAAAAATTAGCCAGGCATGGTGGCACATGCCTGTAATCCCACCTACTCAGGAGGCTGAGGCAGGTGAATTGCTTCGACCTGGGAGGTGGAGGCTGTGGTGAACTGAGGTCGTGCCATTGCACTCCAGCCTAGGCAACAAGAGCAAAATTCCGTCTCAAAAAAAAAAAAAAAAGAATATTTGCTAAGAATTTTAGTATTGTACTTTGGTGGTGGAATTACAGACCAAAAAAAAAAAAGTCTCTTTTGTATGCTTTATTTTTGTTTTTGTTTTCATTTCTTGCAATGCAAATAAAATTACTTACTCAAATTGTGAACTATTC
Organism: Sapajus apella; assembly: GCF_009761245.1. NCBI lineage: Eukaryota > Metazoa > Chordata > Mammalia > Primates > Cebidae > Sapajus > Sapajus apella. The sequence continues at coordinate 5,778,520 of NW_022436979.1, read as the reverse complement.
TTTTACACAAGAGGTTCTTAGCTTTACGTTGACAGTCCATGCACATTATATTCAGTTGTTTACATCAAGTGATCAGATATTTTAAGACTTCTGTGTTAGCCCATTCTCACACTGCTGTAAAGAAATACCTGAGACTGTGTAGTTTATTTTTTTTAAAAAAGAGGTTTAATTGTTTCATAGTTCAGCAGACTCTATAGGAAGTATGGCTGAGGAGGTCTCAGGAAACTTGCAACCACAGCAGAAGGCAAAGGGGAAGCAGGCGCTTCTTACATGGCCAGAGCAGGAGGAAGACAGACAGCTGGAAGGTGGTACACACTTTTAAACAACCAGATCTTATGAGCATTCATGCACTATCAAGAGAGCAGCCAGGGGGAGGTTCACACCCATGATTCAATCACCTCCTGCAAGGCCTTTCCACCAACACTGGGAATTACAATTTGACATAAGATTTGGGTGGGGACACAAAGCCAAACCACACCAACTTCTAAAATAATGTTTAATTGATAGTGTAATTTCTCAATATTCATTCAGATCATTTTAATGAATATTTAGAAATATTATTTCACAAATACATATGTACATATCTATAATCTCAACCCCATTTCTCTCGTGTATTTCTTGATTTTGCATATTTTAACTTTATATGAGACAGAAACTTCTGTCATAAAAGTCAATTTGTTGACTTTTATGAACAAAATTTAATTCACTTTTATTGCTACATAATAGTTCATTGTATGAGTATACAGCACAATCTAGTCCTTGTTTTCTTATAAGCAGGTATCATGATTATGTCTTTTTATATGTTACAAAAATGTTTCTATGAAATTTCTTCTGGACTTTTCCTATTATATAGTGCAAGAGTTGCTCTGGAGCAGTGTATTTCAAAATGTTAATCACAACTCTTCTTTGGCATGAAATCAACTCAGTGAGTTATAAATAGAATTTTTAAACATAACTGATAGAATACAAAATTACAGAGTACCACTCACAAAATACAGCTACATCATTTTTAATTACATTTTTCTTATTTATTTATTTCTTTTTTAGTGTGTTTGCTTCAATCAAATGAAGTTTGAAAACCATTGCTCACATTTTATTTGTGAATATATTTTCTGGTTCATAAGGTTTGCACATCAACCTTACTAGACACTGATCACTTTTTGGACATTATTATGTCAGTTAATATATGTACCAGAAACTCCTAATAATATAAGACTTGTTTAAATTTTCCACTGTAATGAATTTTAAAATGTATTACCCATCAGTTGTTAATGAGTTTACCTTCTTATCTTTATTGTCTATTTCTGTTTGATTTTCTTAAAAATAAATCCCCATGCCTTTACTGTCTCTTTGGCTATTTCAAAATTATCTGCAGAATTTAAAAATATATACTCTTGCTATTCATTATTTAGCAGTTTTTGTGTCATTGTATTTGTCCTTCATACATGGTGCTTTTTGATATAATTATACTCAATTTTAATATAACACTGCAAATTCTATTTCTAAGAAATTCTTTCCAAAACTAAAGTGAATGTCTCCTGAAGATTAAATGTTTTGTATTTAGGTCTGTAATTTTCTTTAAGGGGTTTTAATGTATGCTATCAGGTAAAAATGAATTTCCATATCGATAACTAAAATCCAAGATTCTTTATGGAATGTTTCATCTCTTTTTACCTATTTGCAATATCAATTATGATCAATGAATTTTCAACACATAAGGGGGTCTCTTTCTTAGCTGATTGTTGTATTATCTGTTTTCCTACTCCAGATCCAATACATGTGGACTGAAAGTAGTAACTCTTAATATCTATCAGGCAAGTCTTTACATTTCTGCTATTTTTCCTTCTGTATCTTGGCCCTTCCTGACTCTTTTTTCTTACACATACAAACACGCAACATTAAAATATTGATTAAAATTCTATTGAATTCTTTTGAATTTATGATTAATTTGGAATAAACAACTAGGCTGTTTCACTATCTATAAATTTTTAACCCTTTTTTAAATTGCCATTCAGTAAAGTATTCTTTTCAAAATTATGTACTTACACCTCTTTGAATAATTTGGCCCCTAGTTAACTTCTATTTAATTTTCATTGTAAATGCTAATTTTCTAAAAAATTATTTTCTTTGTGGTGCTGTGATTTAAAATAGTTAACTTGCTAAATAATCTTATTAATTCTAGCATTTTTTATATTATTTCTCCTTTTTAGAAAATTATATCATTGATGAGTATTTTTAAGTTCTTTTCTTCAAAGTTTATGTATTTATTAGTTTCTAAAGTTAATTAAATCACTATAACCCAAAGGTACAGAATTTTGAAAAAGGTGGTTATAGTATACATCATGAATATAAAAGAAATAATCCTTATTTTTAAACATTAAATCATTCACCATAGATTTAGTATAGCTATCTTATGTCAGAATTACAGTTATATTTTTAGTTTGCTGGAAGGTATTATCATAATGGATTTTGAATTTTATCAAATGCTTTTTCTTTCCATTGAAATGATCACATAATATCACTGCTTCAATATGAATTTATTAAATGATTTTCAGATGTCAAACAGCATTTCTAAATAAATTGAACTTCATGTTATTAAAAAATTTGTATACATTACTAAATTCAGAAACATCAATAAATATAGATTTTTGCATTTAATAGTTGAGATTGGTTTATAATTTTTTTCTCATATTGTATCTATCTCATATTTGTAAGAGGCTATACTATCAAAATAATTTGGAGAATGTTTATTTTTTTTCTATTTGCCAAAAGTGTTTGAATAAGAAGAATATCTGTTGCTTGAATATTTAGTGAAATTTTTAAAACAATATTTGGGGAAAATTTTAGATTCACAATTCCATGTACTTTACGCTTATGGGGCCATTCTTAGTTTCAATCTCTTTTTGACTCTGTTTTAATTAGTGATATACTTCCCCAAATCGAGCCTGATTAATTGCCCTTAAACTTATTGGCATATGCATGTTCAAATATGATTTACCTCCATTAATATCCCTGCACCATCTGCCTCAGTTTATCTCCATTCTGATACTTTTATTTGATCAATTTTGCAAAAGTTTTTACTTTATTTAAAAGAATGGGTTTTCTGTTACTCTATTATGATTTTTACTTCATTCATTGCTGCCTTTATATTTATTATTTTTCTCCAAACTCTTTCATTTTTAAAATATTTTACTAGTTTTTTGGGTACATAACTCTGGGATACATTGCTTGATAATGTGCTACTTATTTCTGTAATAATTCAGGTTATAAACTAGTTTATAAATTATTATTCTATTTTTATTCCTTGAGTTTTGATATGAGTTATTAAAGTTCTATATAATTTTATTATTTAGCATAATTTCTTATTTAAGTAGCAATTCAATTATTTATTAAATATCAATTAAATATTAAATATTTTCCAGTAATTTTTTCCACAGATTTAATTCATTTTTAAAAATTGAATGTGTTCTGAAAGATATCATCCATTTGACATTTTGAAATTAGTATACATTTCCTAGTACAAAGTTAATTTTAAAAATATTCTTATGTGCTTATATTTTATCTGCTGTGTGTGTGTGCATGCATAATATTTTACTTATGTCCAACATATCAAATTGTTAAATTTTTTTGTATTTTATTTTTTACTAGTGATTTTCCTTTTAATCTCTTACTGAGAGTTATTTGCTAAAATATCCAATTTTTGTTTTATTTATCAATTTCTCCTTGTAGTTAAGTAAATGATGATGCAGCATAATTGAAAACATTTCATCAGGTTGTATGTTGCATAACATACAAACATTATAAATTTATAAACACTGTAATACTTATACATTCCTAGCTTGTTTAAAGTTATAACATCATGGAGTTAATTTTATTATCTCTATTAACACTTTTTGCCTTAATGTCTATTTGCCAAATACTAATATTTATAAAATAATTCTGTTTTTTGTTTAGCACCTTCTTTTCATCTGTCTTCTTTCAACCTTTCTATTCCCATTTTTAATTGTATCTGTCATATACAACACACACCTGGAATGCCTTTACGTCTAATATGACAACCTGTTTATTCTTATAGGGGAAAAACGCATAATGTAGGAAAGTGGTGAAGTGAGGGACAGAATGTAGGCTGATAGATTGAGTGGAAAATATTCCAGATATTGAAATTCTCAGATTCAAATTACAGAATAAGTAGATTAATACATCTATTAGAATAAAAATTGTCAAAAGCAAGACTAAGAAAAATATATTATCTAACTACATTTATTAAGTAGACTGATAGAGTTGGCTATGTTTCTGTAACTTAATTTTACACTTTCCATGTGTCCTGCTTTTTCTAGGTTTCCTCCGTTTCTTTTTTCTTGATGTATTTTTTTCACATTTTATTCTGTCAGTTTTAAATTCTGTATGCCCTTTCCATAATTTAATGTCTTAGAAATATTAACATAAATAATCATCTCGGCAAGTCTAAACTAAATTGTGTATTGTCTTTTCCTCAAAATTATTTTACTTTGCTCACTCACCTGTGTCCAATATTTCAGTTCTTTATTAACTCCACAAATTTTATCCTATTGTTGATTTATATGGTTGATGTTTTCTTTTTTTTAACATATGTTAATTTTTTGCTCTCTCTTCCTTCTTATGATTCACACCTTCCTTTTCCTGTTACCGTAAGTACATTTGTTTATAAATTTTAACAGTGAAGTTCTCTTCTTTGATCTATTATTAAAACTTTTCTTGAATTTATGTTTCAATGATATTTTTGACAAGTATACAATTCCAAGTTGACTGTCACTAAGTTATGACAGATATAACATTCCAATCAATTCTAAATTCTACTTTTAGTAACGAGGAATCAGCTCTCAGTCTGATTGTTGTTTCTTTGCAAAGAATACCTATTTTCTCTCTAGTTCTAAGATATTTGGTATTCTGCCTTGTCACTCTGATGGTTCTAAGGGGTGGCATTTAATTTTTCCAAGTGGAGATTTATTTTGAATGAGTGGAATTCATGTCTTTCTTCACTTACCTCTTTTGATACTGCCCCCTCCCAAACCTCCTTTTGAAAATCTTTCTACAATTAGGTTGCCTTATGTATCTCTTAGCCTCTCTTTTATTCATTCTACCCTTTTACTCCTCCACACTTCTTTCCGAATCATTTTATACAATTTCTATTTCATGTACTATTGTTCTTCATCAATTTCATCTTAACTACTTAACTTATTCATTGTGTGATTCATTAATCATCATGTTTTTACACTGCTGTCATTTTTATATTTTTACTTAGTCTTGATTTTGACACTTTTTTAAATTCTAGTACATGCATTCATATATTTATTCTGTAATTTGAATCTGAGAATTTCAATATCTAGAATATCTTCCGCTCTCAATCTACCTTCTGCCCCTCAGATTCAACCTTTTTCCTATATTATGATTATTTTCTTCTCAGGTTTTGTGAGTTTAAAAAAAATTGTAAAGCATAATAAAAAAAGTTTATCTGTGAAAATCTTTGAGGCCTGAATTGCTGTTGCTTAGCCTCAAAGACGATTTGCATTAATTTCTTCCCCTAGCCTGGACATTCTAGAAACCAATAACACAAATGTAAACTTCTAAACTCAGTATTTGGGAACCACACAAGCAAAAGCCCAGGTTAAAAAAAAATACATTTGCTGGTTATTGTTTTGTAAGATTTGTTGTTTTCTTAATGTATCTTAAAGGTAACCTGATGATGCAGTCCTTTGGGAGGGGGCTCCCCTACAATGCTGAGCAGAGCCTGGCTTCTGTGCATTCTCTTCCGCTTTTCCCAAGACCATCAGAATAAAATATTAAGTTCATGTGGGATGAGCAGAGAAACTGGCAGCCTGGACTCTTTGGTTCACTTTTCTAGATTCTTGATCTCAATTCTTTTTTGGATACACTCTGAATACTTTTTTTTACTGTCATGTCAATTCAGAGAGAGACAGAGAGAGAGAAAGAGAGTGTGTATAAAAAAAGTGGTTTGCAAGTGGGTAATACTGTTGAAAAGACTGTCCAGGTTGTTCTGCAATTGATCTTTTTCTCATACATGATAAATGCCAAATACAAAGCTGGACATCATTTGCTAACAATAAATGTTAGAGATATTGTATATTTGTAAGGAAATGTATTGTTATTTTATTTCATTATTGCAGAAATGATCAAAGAGAAACAGTTACTGATGGAAAATATAATTTTTACTATGTTCAAGGAAAGAGAAAAAATTTTATAATATTATTGGCTTAAAATAATATTAGCTTAAACAGAATAAATTGATAAGGGGAAATTATGTATCAATTTATATTACAGTCTATAGATATGCATGTGGTAACACATATTTAAAATGTCATTTATTAAAAGGGAGATAATGTATTTGCAGAGTATTAATATTAAAACACACACACAAGCACACAAACACAGATTTCAAAGCTTCAAATAATTTCAAAAAAGCCCAAATTACACAAAAGTTTCATTCCTGGAAAATTTACCCCAGCTTTATTTACTCACAGAGCATACAGTTACGCTAAGGGCTATAGCCCCTGGCATATCTAAATTACTTTATATACTGCTTATTATGGCTTAGAATGGAATTTTCCCATATTGTCAGAGCTAATAAAATCTCAACATCAAGGTCTTTCACTCCTATGAGAAGTACTGCAGACTCATACCCCAAAGTGGTTTTCTTGTCTGACTCTGACAGCTTTAAGGGAAATAAAGAGGTTCTGTGCCATTCACTATCATTTTTTTATTCTGAAAATTGAATTTTCTTTTAAAGGTAATTTTCTTTCTAAATCCTTCATAAATGAAACAGAGAACAAAATATTATGTCTTTGTTGCTGTGGCGTATACAACACATTACAGTGTTCCCCCATCTCACTATTACATAAATAAAACCTTGTACCTAAGTGAGAAACGGGAAGAAAAAGGTACTATGTGAAAATATATAATATTTACATGAAAATTCTTCAAGAGTCAGTTAATAGAACCCTCCAATGCCGTCACTGACTTCGAGTTCAATGTATAAAATGAGAATTAATTCGTTAACTGAAATTAATAACCATTAACATTTGTGAGACTTCCTCTAGTTTCAGGCTGTTCAGTTGATAGGGCACGCATATTCTGAAAGGGTCTGGTATGTCACTCAAACCCTGGCACATATTAGGCTGCTAGTGGAGGTGAGTTGATTGAGTAATACATTTCTTTCCTCCACCCCTGCTTCCCAGATTGAACTGAGCCTGGGTCATGTGGACCAGAGGAGATTCATCCTGAATCTACTATTATTTAGTCCTTGTCAGGCCGATTTTCAGGCCTTTGCAGACAAGACTTGGGGTGTAAACAGGACTGGGAGTCTAGACAGTGAGTTAATCAGCCATTCATCTCCCTATCATCAGTTTCTTTGTGTGTTGCTTCCTCTCAGTACCCTGATATGAATATAGGTGGTGAAAACATTCAAGTTCTTCACCCAGTGTATCTAAAAGAGAACCAAGTAAGTTACTTGACTTAAGGCATCATTCTTTTGCCGCTGCTCTGACCTAGATAGATTACTGGTAAGGCAGGCAAAAGTTAACCCTAACCATGCTCAGTGCAGATGGTTCTTCCCTTACAACCTATAATTCATATTTTCTGTTCTAGAGTCAGCTTCTCAACTCCACCAGGTGCAAGCAGATGGTATTTGGAGTTGAAATGCAATTTTTGCTAAAAATAATTATTAACATCACCAAGTTAAAAACAAAATGTGCGAGAAAGCAAAAGAGGTGAACGATGTAAAAATGAAGGAAGGAGCACAATTTAAATACAGAAAGACACAATGGATAAGAATTTGAAGAGGAAAGGGGGTAGGCTGTACCTATACAGGTAAGTAAATATTCAATAATAAGAACAATTCTAAAAAACAAAGGAGTAATAGCCCGTTACTCATTTTTTCAACTTGTCCATCTCCCAATATTTGACCCATTTTCTACAGATGAACCAGAGCAATCTTTAACCAGAAACAAAGCATTTCACTTCCTTGCTTAGAAGGTTTTATTTGTCTCCTGGAACTTAGTAAAATATATGGAGTCCTTACCGGGGTCATCTTGTCCCTGCACTACACTCTGGAGTTGTTCTAGATCATCTCTTCCTCCAGGACTTTGTACCAGATGCCCCCCGCTGTCATAAATGTTTTTCTCATGATTCTGCACAAGTGTCCCATTCTATTCGTGGCATTGGAGAAGCCGCCTCTGACCATCTTACCCACTGTTAGCTCTTCACTTGGTTTATTCTTTATATTATGTATCACAATCTACAAAGTGACTCTCCTCTCATTTGCCTACAAGTTTTCTGCATGTCCCATGAGAAGATGAGCTCGATGAGGTTTACTGAATGCACTACACTAAGCTCAGAGCAAGGGGCAGAAAGATGAATAACATACGCCAAGGTGTTTATGTCCCATGATATGAACTTCCAGGGTAAAGGAGAGGTAGAAAACCCTACCCAGGAGTTGCCTAAGAAAAAATATATGCTAAGACTGTAAAAGCAGAACTGGACAATATTGTCATGGGGATCTAACAATTTTCATTTGTTATTACTTTTCACTATTCTAGTCACTGTTCTAGTGACTTAATTTTTATTATTTAAACTTTTCTTTATAAGGAAATAGCTTACGTCTCCAGTGACTCTGACATTCTGATTTTGTAAATAGGCGTTTTTTAGGACTGAAAGGTATTCTAATTTCTAATCATTGAAATAGTAGATACTAGGGCAGTTTTGAAGTATTCTGAAGTTCTATTTGAACTACAAATTTTGCACTGACAATTTTTTGTTAATTCTTTTAAGCTGATTATATATATATATATACCATAACCTCTTTCTACTATCGCATTAATCCAACAAAGCCATGGACAAATCTGCTTTTTTTCAGTAAGCTCTTTATAAGCTTAAGTCAACATTTATTAATAAGTTTTCATTGTCAACACAATGTTCAATCACCTGGGATTGCCTCAAGATTCATCTCCAGAAATTTTAGATTTTGACTATAAAACAACAAGTTTTGTAACTGTATACCTCCAAAACCAGAATAATGTCTTTAAATTTGCAAGCAAATTTTGACCCTAATATCACAAGCCAGACTGAAAAGCAACTAAATGTGTTTTTTTTTGTTTGCAACGCACCTTCCATTTTGTTTATAATAATGTATTTATGTTTTATAAGCTGTTCTCCAAAACCTAAGAACAAATCTTACTTTATGTATGTCATGCTGTTATTTTAAATCCTTTACAAACAGAAAGACTCAAGAAAAAAGGAAAGTTTATGTCTGTTCTATATGTCAATAAAAAACTAACATCAGTACTACATACTTTATAGAACTTGCATGAAAATGAATAGATTGATTAATAGACATTGATTTTCAAGTTTGATTTTATTTGCAGCTTGGGAGTCATGACAAATGTGTGTATTTCACAATGCTCTTCATTGCATTGCTGCTTCTCCTTTTGGTTTCATCTAGCAGCTATTAATCTTCTCTTATACCTCAAAAACTTTGAGAAAAAATAAGAAATCTGAACAGGTCACAATATCCCCACAAGTAGCTCTTAATGGACATATGAATGCTTGAGTGTACACCCAAGAGTCATCTTAAATGCAAATTCTTAGTCAATTATATTACCAGCATCTGTTTCAATGATGGTTTTTGATATAAATTTTAGAATCTAAATATCAACATGCTAAGTATCTGGAGAGTTGGTTGTAAAGGGGAAATTTTATGTTCTTTAAACATTCTGTTCAAATAAACACTTAAGAGCTCGGCTACTTACTGAAATTTCACAGCCTGAATAAGAGAGCTCCTTCCAGCCATTTTCTCAAGAGGCATTGACCTAGGTATTGCTTTTGATGCAGCAAACATTGTCCTGACACCAATATTTCCTACACTCTTGTGCTTCTGATTGAAAGGGAACAGAGCTTAGAGCAACCTTTAGGTAAAAAAATAAAATAAAATATTATAAAAGCATAGATAGCTAAGGACTTAACTGAAGTCATTATCAATTAGCTTCAACAAAAGAAAAAATATTAAGTACAGGTGAGATAATATTTTCTTAGTATCCTTGTATAATGCAAGGCTAAATTTCTTTTGATTGTTAAAACTGATTATAACTTACATCTTAGTGAAGAGATACATAAAGGATAGTTAGAAACCTATGCAATGACTCATTGTCCTTTTCACACCCAGGGGAAACTTAAATATAACTCTCCTACCTGTCTAAGATGGATTAGAAATGTTTTTCTGATTTATACTAAATCAATAAATATATTTAAAAGCATTTCGAGGTCACGAGCTTTTGACCAAAGCATAGGATTATAGAATAATAGAACATTTTCTTTGAAAATATCAGTAGAATTCACTCTATCCAAAGCCCTAATTTTATTTTGAAGGCTACAGAGACTCGTACTAACTGTTCAACTGGATGACAACTAAGTAAACCTAATATTAATCTCTTTCAAGTCTTTTTAATTTTGAGGCTGTGGCATAGATCACTCAGTCTCCATACTGTTCAGCAATATCCTAAGGAAAGCAGACACTTAGCATTTTTGTTGAATACACTTCTACTAATTCCAACACAATGCTGCATCTGAATGTTTTCCCTAAAATATAGAAAGCTACAATTAATAAGGTATCAAAAAAACAAGTCATGAATATCTTTGGGTATACCTTCCTATAAATCAAAATTACTTATCTTTTAAGAAATACGTTATTAAAGTCTTCAGATGGTATTTTTTCATAATGAAAAGACATTTTTTTTCTTATCATTTGATTTTCAATACAATTACATGTAAATAACACAGATTCCAGAATGTACTTTAATTTTACTAAGTCTTTTTACAACTTAGTTGAGGATATAATATGTTCTTATATAATTTCTAGAACACTTAGGTTCAAATATTAAGTTGAAGAAAAATAATTCATTTAACAAGTTCATATAAAGAAAATTGTACCATCTTTGCAATTTAGCCTCTTAACTATAGCATTGTCAAAAATAGCTTACTTTAACAAAAGCCTACCTGTAGGAAGAAAATCTATAGAAATCCTAAGGGAGCAATAAAATTATATCCGGGGATCTGAACTTCAAGGAAAACATTCACTCAGAAATGATTCTCTTCTATTTCTTTTAGCATTTGAATTCTTTCTTCTGAGAAAGCATGAAGACCATAAAAGATCAAGATCAAGACAAGTGGATTTAGATGAAATCAAGTAGTGAGCAAATACAGATTTTTAAAAGGTCTTTTACAATAACATTGCCTTGAGAAAAATAAGTTGAGAGTAAATTTGTCTAGCATGTCTACAAGTAGATCACACACGTTAAGTAAGAGACACAAATACAAATGGCCACTTATCAGAGAGTGTGGAATGTAGTGAGCATTTAATTTGTAATGTTTCTAAACTTTGCTATATTAAGATTATAAAAGAATTTCCACAAGAAGTAAAATTCCATCTCCAATTTGGAAATCCTAAAAGTCAATAAATGCATGAAAAGCTGGCTTATACTTCTGGTACAGGAATCCATTGGAAGGCTACCGATGAAAGAGAAGGGGAAGCTTCAGGAACTAAACTTTGCTTACACGGAGATCTGGTGCCCAAGGGACATCATGTCCAGTGTTACTGATGTACTTGTGAATAATTCAGCTAATCTTTTCTATCATAAGAACTTATATTTTGGACATTTTAGAAACTAAACAGCTGTTTAAATAATTTAATGCCATTGCCTTTTTTTTTTTTTTTTCTTTTTGATGAAAGGGCATTCCTGAATATTTCTGAAAAAGGAAACTGATGATAAGACAGCAATCCTACCCTCTTGAAACTATGGAAAAAATGAACTGATGGACAACTTATAATACGAACATTTTTATGTAGACAGCATACCAGAAAATAAGCCTCTGCTTTTGGCACACAGTCATTTAGTTATTGAGTCATGATCACTGGTTTTGAGGACCATGCCATGGATAGAGCATCAGTTCCATTACTCGGTTTTTCGTAATAATTCTGATGTAAGCCATGGTCAAATATGCAGGGCGCCCTTTCAAACAACTATCACATCAGACACGTGGGGCAACTGACCCATTCATAATTGAGCATATGATGCTATATCTTGTCTGCAATATAGGTCCCATGATGGCTGCATCCAGAAAACTTCCTAGATGGCTTGCCTACAGGCCCTTAGGTGCAACCTGTATTGTCCATCTCTTGAAACAAAATATTCTCTAGGTGAACACGAAAACAAAAAATCCTATCCTTCATTCCACTTATTAACTTACAGCCATTCAGCAGATGAATGATAAAGAGGCTTAGGAGTGAAATACTTCACTACAGCATTTTTCTCAAGCAAGGATATCTAGCATACCTATTTTGTGTATTATTGTACTAGAATTAAGCAGAGTCATAGTGATTCAAATAAAACCTATCATGGAATGTGCTTTTTGTTTAGGACCAAAGTAGAATCAGGACTATTAGGTTAAAGACAAAAATAGGGAAATACAAAACATCATGACTCCTAGGCATGCAACATGTCAGTCAAGATTTTTTTTTTTTTTTTTGAGATGGAGTTGTGCTTTGTTGCCCAGGTTGGAGTACAATGGCATGAACACAAATCACTGCAACCTCTGCCCGTCAGGTTCCAGCAATTCTCCTGCCTCAGCCTCACAAGTAGCTGGGATTTCAGGCACATGTCACCACACACAGGTTATTTTTGTATTTTTAGTAGAGATGGGGCTTCCTCCTGTTGTCCAGGATGATCTCGAATTTCTGGCCTCAGGTGGTCTGCCCGCCTCGGTCTCTCAAAGTGCTGGGATTACAGGTGTGAGCCACTGTGCCTAGCCGCCATTCAAGATTCCTGACACCAAGCTTCATATTATATTATACCTCCTCCTGTTATATTATACCTCCTTCTGTTATATTATACCTTTCTGCATATATTATACCTCCTCCTCTGATTTTTATCTGTCTTTGCAGTTCCGTACATTATTTATCTATTTATTTTTATTAGAGACTGGGTTTCACCGTGTTGGCCATGCTGGTCTCGAACTCCTGACCTTAAGTGATCCACTCCCTTCAGCCTCCCAAAGTGCTGGGATTCAAGGTGTGAGCCACTGCACCCGATCTATTTTCAAATGTTTGTTATATTGTTATATGTGTGTTAAAATTGCTATAGCATAAAACAAGAAATAAAATGACACTAAAGTGTTCAAATATTTCCTGAATAGCTGTAAGCATGAAAGCTATGAATATCTACAAAAGGTTACAATACAGGTGTTATATGCTGGATAATGTCTATGTTTAAATCTACATTAATTTTACTTTTTGGCTTCTTTCTTCTGAATGTTTACTGAATACTGACTAAGTTAAAGTGACAGAATGTTCATATATTTTCCTTAAGAAATCACAAATATAGCCATATATCTTTTTGAGAATTTTTTCTTAGAAGGGTCTCCAACTAAAAGAAATTCTGCCAGATTGAAGGAAGAATATCAATGAATTATCTCAAGAAAGTGAAGAACCATAAAAATAGGTAGAGAGGCTGTTGAATCAGGTTCCTTTTTCAAAGGTAGGAAAATCTGCCAAGCTACAGCAGAGGTACCCCAGCCCTCTAAAGGATCAGTGGAATAAAGAACTTGCTCGAAGTAACTGCGGAGATTCTAACTGTGGTGGTGACACAGCTGGCATTTACCCAAAAATGAAAACATAAAGGCCACTTGGCTTTAACGTGTCTCATGCTGTCAGTGTTACAGAAAAATTTTCTTCCTATAAAGAAGGGAAGAAAATTAAAATTCTTACAGAAAATTAAAATTCACTGTGCATCAAGGGGAAAAATGCACCGTATTTCAAGAAAAGAATGTCTGGGGTGAACTGGCAATATTGAAAGGTTAATGGTTTCCTAGTATTGCATATGCTAAAATCTTTTTTTCAAGCAAAGGGTGAAGATCAAATAGTACTTACAGAGAAATAGCACAAAACATCTGTAAGGTGAAGAGTTCTACAATGAATACAGTCAACAATAAGTCAAGCTTCACTCACAATACAGATCGCTTGCTGCAGATTCCAACTCTGCTTAACCATCCATGACGGTTCTTTCCAAATTCATACAGCTCTCTAGGTGTATACATCGATGTACCTATTATTAATGATATTACTATAATGAAGTAAGTATAGATTTTAACGCGTCTGGAAGTGACTGTAGATTAATAGTTCTGGTATTGATTCCTGATTTTTAATTTTCCGTTCCCATCAATCACTGACAATTTTCTTATTTCTTTAATTATTTTAAAACATTGTTATATGAAATCACATTCTTATAAAGTGATTATACATTTTCTTATAAGGCATACATGGTTTATTTTAATCGAGTTGCATTATGCCTATTAGACTGGTTTCCTCCCTACTGCAATATTTTGTCCTAAGGCAATCATATTTTCCCTCCCTCCTTCCCTCCTTTCCTGCCTACCTGCCTGCCTCCCTCCCTCCCTCCCTCCCTGCCTTCCATCCTTCCTTCCTCTCTTTCTCTTTCTCCCTTTCTCTCATTCTCTCTCTCTTTTGTGACAGAGTCTCCCTCTGTTGCCGAGGCTGGAGTACAGTCACACCATCTTAGCTTACTCCAACCTCTGCCTCCTAGATTTAAGCAATTCTCTTGCCTCAGCCTCCTGAGTAGCTGGGATTACTGATGCATGCCATGAAGCTGGGTTAGTTTTTGTAATTTTTTAGTAGAGATGGGGTTTCCCCATGATGGCCAGGCTGGTCTCCAATTCCTGAACTCAAATGATCTGCCTGCCTTGGCCTCCCAAAGTGCTGGGATCACAGGTGTGAGCCACCACACCTGGCCCTTTACCTCCTTTACCTCTTTTTTCAACAGCTCAGATCTTCTAGGGCAATAGCAATGTTGCTTTGCTGCAGAAGATTAATAGTCAACCAAACTCCCTATTATTTTCTTGATTCATTTAATCGTATTAGTCATTCATTCAACAACCACAATATGTATTATGAAAATGTGAGCTCCAAAGATGAGTCAGACATATATATACATTGCTCTATTCTTATTTGCATCCCCTCCCCATTTCTACCTGCTCCTTAATTATCAATAGTTTCAGAAATTACCTTAAATGTCCCTCCTTTTCTTTTGTCTTTCCTGAGGACAGAATATGATGTTTCCTCCAGTTTTTTTTCACAGTTAATAATGAGATATGTTATCAAACACACTGCACATGACTGGAAGTGTGTTTTCCATAATTTTTTTCAATATTCTCATATACAAGATAGATGAAATCAACTCTATTTTATAGAGGAAGCAACAGTCATTCAGACAAGTAAAGTGTATTTGTCCAAGATCATACAGTGAGTAAAAGAAACAAATCCAAGACACTTACATATGATTGTGGGACTCTGAAGTTCATAGCTTCCTTATTGGAGGCCTACTTAGGACTTTATTATATGATTCCATATTCATCTTGTTACCAATAAGTATATCATTCGCTTGTTTGTTGTTTCAGCATGTAAATTTGTATCCCATTTAGGTTTTTAGATTCTTAGTGGGTACGTCATGTATCTAAGAATGTTTATCTGTATCCGGTATAATCTAGCTTTGATCTTGATAAACAAAAATTTTCTATAAAATATTTATATTTTATTAATTTAGCAGAAATTTATTTTTATAGTAAAGGATAATAACCCTATGTCTATAGAACAAATAGTTTTCTAGTCCATTTCTTTTCAACTTTCACCTCAATACTGAAGTAATTCAACTCAGTTTGCATAATTTGGGAACTTTCACACAGAAATTATGTATTCTAATTAATTAATGAGATTGAAAATATATGCTGTATCTATATTTCATAGAATGCATTTACTAGCATTCTAATAATTCTAAAAATATGATTAAATTTACATAAATAATCAAAATCATCAGGAATTTACACATTTTGCTGGTATATACAATAGGGAGTAATAAAAGTAGGTATAGTATTTATCCAATACACAAGAATAGTAGACTAAATTTTCTAATGAAACACTTTATTACAAGAAAGAAAGCTATTGATGGCTCATCTAAAAAATCAATATGTTAATGAGCACTTGGCAAAATCATCAGTGCAGGAAGCAATAGTTAATGCGAATGGAACACCAAAGTACCATGTATTACATACATTTGATCATAAAAGAATATCATAAAACTAATCAACTAGCTACCCAACCACTTAATTTTCCCAACTGAAATTATTACAGTTAGATTTAATTGTTATTAATTTTTCCCATTTTAAATATCTGGCTTGCTGGATGAAGACAAAGAAAAAAGTTCATTTTTTAACAGACGAATTACCAGATTATTAAATTTGAATCCATTTAATTTCGTATCTATTTATTGTTATTTATCTGCAATTTGATGAGGGGATTGAGATCAATGTCAACTTAAGATACCTCCCCCCCACACCACTTTACTATTGTGAAATTGCAGTTTTCTCTGGTAATAATTTATTATTTATCTTTATAAATCAGTAGACTTGGTGAAAATTAACACGTGAAACCTTCATTTAAAAATGCTATCAATTTACATTCACTTTCTACCTGTGCAGCCTACACATCCATAAGCCATGGATTTTCAAAGGTGTTTTAACTTTTATTTCTTCCTCTACTTTCATTAGAGAGGATGATAACCCTAGCTTTCCAAAATAAGAATTCTAATGCTCCTTTCACGGTGATTGGAGTTGATAGTATTTGTGCTATTCATTTCACTTCTATTTCCCAACCCATGAATCTAAACATTGGTTTTAAGAGAAATAGTGTGTCTTATCTTCAGTTTAGTCACAATTCAGTTTTCACTTTTAAAATTAAGTTATAATGGAATATGTAGGTTATATTTATTCAACATTGCTTTTAATTCACACCTACACAGAGGATTTTTTTTCTGCAAACTCCAAAGCAATATCTTTATGGTATCATACTAGATAAAAATCTGGACTGGTGCTTCCTAGACATCCATGCACGCAATATTATATCATAATTTTGTGGGTGTTGGGCAGTGCACAGAAATGCTACACAATGAAATGGCAGGGATCTATAATGGTGGCATTGAAGTGTGGTAGAAAAGTTGAATCAAGAGTCAGAACTTCAAACAAGAGGCAGAGGCTACAGAAATTCTGTATTCAGTAACTGTTGCCGGGGGTAGGAGGTGAGCAGAATCTGAGATGTTTCACACTTAGCATTCCCTTGGGCTGGAGACTGGGAAATGACTAAGCCTGCGTTGGAAAAGACCCAGGAAATGGTAAATTTCTACAGCATGAACCTTTACAAGTTATTGAAAAGCAAAGTGTAAGTTTCAAAAACTTAAAAAAAAAAAAAAATCCAACTGTTCCTAAACATCTTTGATGTGTTTTGAAGGCTACAGTTAAAAAGTAGACTTTGTTATGGAAATGACTAGGTTTATAGACACACAACACATGGCAGAATAGTGAGAAACAATATAAGTACCTGAAAGAAAACCTGTCAGCATTATCCACGAAAATGCATCTCCTTCACAGGTTCAGAGACAGACTGCTGTTTAATAATTACTGAGCCTTTTTTATCATTAAAAATATTTTAAATATTTTCCATGTTTTTTCATTAGAAATAATTAAAATGCTAAAATTGGGACTCTTCCTACTAGTCATTGGATAGAAGCAAAACTCCATTTACTTTGCTACTTTTCATTTGCCTATGTACCCATTCTTTGACCAATTTTTCTGGAAGACTCTTTGATTAGAAGGTGTGAAACTGTTTCACCTAGAGGCTCATTCTGTAATTCTATTTCAGCTGCTTGGTAGCAGCTGAATAAAATAAGGGATGAGACTGAATAAGAGAACATAGATTTTTGTTTTCACAGAAATCTCCAGTTTTCAGAATAAAGAAGTAGAAACATAAGGGGAAAAAGTGATTTATGTGTACATATATCACATGTGCATACAAAAAACAAACTTTTATAATTGCATGCTCTTTTATAGTCAAAGTTGCATACTTTTCTAGAACTTGGCTGTTTTACGGAGTTAAGTGTCCTTTGGAATAACTTTTTATCTATGAATTAAGAATTGTTAAGGAATACACCGCTGTTTCATATAGACTTATGTAATTGGAAAAATAAGAAAAATTTCTGAGATTTAATTCTAAAATATTAATAAAATAGCAATAGTGATTCTTATTTAAAATTCAATGTCATTTCATTGTGCTCATTTCAAACAGTGAATTGTTTTCCCTAAAGCCAAGTTCTTACCCCAGAAGTAGTTCGGTTTTAACTGAGGTAAGTTTCCCTAGGTGTCTTTCAAGTCTGACTCTGGAATATAGATAATAGAGAAGGAGAATTTATCTATCTCGCAGTATCTGAAGTAGTAGAATTTCTTACTCCACAGCTAAGCACATGAGTCCAGAAGACATTTTTATTTGGTACTTATAGTGTGAAGAGTGATCTTTCAGGTTCAGCTGGAAGGTTTCATTTGGTATGGCTGGATATTGGACTTAAAGCTGTGCTGTTAGCCTTGAACTAATATCTACTCTATGATGCAATCACAGAGGCTTTTATTATTCTCCCCAACAGTATTAGCAAATTAGTAGCTCCATATGTATTTTTTCTTCACCATTTGAATGTGTTTTCTTCTGAGGTGCAAGAGTGAAGAACACAATATCAATATAAACTATTTCTAAAAATGAATCAATTAAATACCTGTCCTGCTTTGATATGCATCCATTTTTCATCCCTGTGATAGGTTTTTAAATATCTTGTGTCATTTTCATATAATTTTTCTTGGTTTCCAACAAGTTTAGATTATAATAGCCCTTTTATGGAAAGAACAACTCTGTTAACTTGCAGGCATATATGGATGCTTCACATAGTGATTTATTACTGTATCTGAGAATAATTTCTTGAGACTGATTATATTAAAAACACTATAGATTTTCTTTTCTGGAATAAAGGGAAATGATCCATATCTTACAAAAATGTTCTTGGCCTCATCTGCATCAAATTCCTACAAATTTTGCATTCCTTAATTACAACAACCTGAGAGGAAAACCAGATCATCAGTTGAAGCAGAATAAAACAAAAAAACCAAAAACTTTACCTTCTAGGACACCTCCAATTAAGCCAGTGAACCAGTGCTTTCTGTTTTGAACAGATGTTACATACCTTTTCCAAGTACTGAACAGGTTTTTGCACCCACTTGGTCTATTTTTATTGTATTTGGCTTGCCTTCAAACTTCTATTAAATGATAGTTTTTGAACCAAAAGGGACATTTGATTATGACAACACCATGAGCCACGTTAGTATGCACATGACTTTGTTCATTAAAAGTTCCTAGTTCCTGACTAGGTATTGGTGAAAAAGAGATTTTCATTCTTTACCTACCCAAACAAGAAAGCAGTAAAAACACTAGTCACAAAATTTACCTACACACCTGCCCAGGAATTTTCAAGCTAGTGAAACCGTAAAATTTACAGAAGTACATTTATTCAGTATTTTATTTGTATTTACTCTTCTGAAGGTTGAAGCATGTGATAAAAATGTTATCAAAAACACAGAAGCCTGGAAAACATAGCCAGACCTTATCTCTACAAATAATTTAAAAAATAAGCTAGGCATTGTGGCATGTCCCTGTGGTCCCAGATACTCTGGAGGCTGAGGTGAGAGGATTGCTTGGGCTCAGGCAGTCAAGGCTGCACAATAAACTATGATCATGCCACTGCACTCCAGCCTGGGCAACAAACTAAGACCCCATCTCAAAAAAAGAAAGAGTCAGTGTGTTTCTTCAGTCAACAGGGTCAATGTAGCCTTATTAATTTCTTCTGATAATGCTGAAGACTCAGTTTATCAGGCTGCAAATAGTCTGTTGGGTGCTATCCTCTGGTTTTCTCTGCCATGACTCCCCTTTAGCAACACTAATATATGACTTGACTCTATTGTTATACTGGACAAACTCTAGGTGCTAGTTTACGTGGTTTAAATTGAGAAAATCATACTTCAAGAAGTACATTTCTAAATATCTACTCTTCCTTTGATCCGCCTCACTGGGATTTTGAAAATAAAATTCAGGGTTACAAATCTAACTGGAACCTGTCTGGAAGTACTTCTCATATCACTGCCCAAGCAACTTAGGGTACTTATTACTGGCATCTCACAACCTGCAGAAAAAAGTGACAGTTTCCGTCCCATTCAAGAAAGAACGTGGCAGCATTTTCTCATGGGAACAGTAGACCAGATAATGCTGCTGGGGTCAGGAGAAATCTCTAGGATTTGAGATCATTGGTATATGACATTTTTGAGGAGGAAAAAAAGTTAGATGGAGAAAGCAAAGGAAAAGTAAGTCAAACTTCAACTTCACAGTTTTTCACAGTTGCCACCAGGGAGACTGAAAGAGAAATTGGTTGACCTGATAGGAATACAGGAAGCAAAACATTAACAGAAACTGTAATATTCTAGCTTTTCTCTGTAAGAGTTCCTAAATGAGCCACTTTGTTAGTAAAAAAATCTAAAATAAGAGTCTTGGCTGGGTGAAGTGGCTCATGCTCATAATCCCAACACTTAGGGAGGCTGAGACGGGAGGATTTCTTGAGCCCAGGAGTTCGAGACCAGCCTGAGTAACATGGTAAAACCCTGTCGCTATAAAAAAAAAATACAAAAAAAAAAAAAATTAGCTTGGCCTGCTGGTGCACACCGGTAGTCCCAGATACTGGGGAGGCTGAGGTGGGAGAATCACGTGAGCCTGAGAAATTGAGGCAGCAGTCAATTGTGATAACACCACCGCACTGCAGCCTGTGTGACGGGATTGAGACCCTGTCTAAAAAATAAATAGGAAAATAGATACATAGATATACATACATACATAAAAGAAGGGTCTTTTTACTTCCTGGTTTTGCCAAAAAAGAGAACATACCATAAGCCTCAACTCTTCTGTGAATGTACATTCACCATTCTAGATTATTTTAGGATTACTCTTGAAATGTCCCCTAAATATTTACATTTATTGGTAGATATTTCAAATGATATGTCACAGATAAGAGCAATGCTGTAATCTTAGTTTCATCTATCTTGTCTGCCAATAGGTTTTTAAGAAATTGAAGTCATCTCTTGATGTGAGATACTAGTGTATCCCAAAGGGACTCAACCTTCAGAATAGAAAGAAATAAATAGAAGATATGTTAAAAGCAGATTCTTGTAAATTAATGAAGACAAAAAACCTTTAGCCTGTAGTCCAGGAATATAAATTTCTAAAATCTCCCTGGTGTTTATAACACTGGAAAACCCTTACATTGAAAAGATAAAAGACTATAATCTATAAATAATATTTAATGTGTTTCCAAATTGTATGACTCAAGGAATACTAACTGAATTTTCTAAATACTACCTAATCTTGAATAACTATGTGAAAACTGCCTGTGGAATCATAGGTTATAGAAAGATCAGATAGTAAATCTGATGTTTATAAGTCATGTGACTGCTACTGGTTAAAACTTAATCAATATTATAACAAGATAAAAAATTATTAGTAAAATAATTTAAATAATGCTTGCATTTTATCTCCAATTATAATCATTTAACTGTCTTAGTTACGTAATATACAACTTAAAATTTTGTAGAATTTTATGTAAAAGTCTAAATCAATCCTTAATAAACTATATATCTAGCATACTGCCTAACATTAATCTTTGTGGAATCAGTTAATAACAATTAATTTGCTTATAACTATTTCCCATTATAGATACTTGAGTAATTTCAATATTTATGCTTGTAAAGTGGTAAAGACAACAATAGAAAATAAACTAATACACATTTGTCTATATTTCTCTAATGAAAGCTAACAAAACATTTCATTAAAATCTGTTTATTTTATGGCTCAAATTAAAATTGCTGACAGCACCCAAGTCTTTCTATAAATGTAAAATTATACTTATTGAAAAACAGGAATATTCTTATTTTACATGAGCTCAAATTACTATATTAAGAGAGGGGCTCATTTAAAATCAAACAAATGGCTGAGTTTTAAAATGTAAAAAATAAATGTTATAATGAATGAATGATCTGAAGATTTTTTTCTTACTGTACATATGCAATTTTCCACCTTTATCACTCAAGAACATAGTTATTCATAGATCTTTTAAATAATGTAATACAGCATATACAGAGGAAAGCTTGTTAAGATGCAGATTCAAATTCATTCATCTACAAATAAGCCTGAGAGTCTGAATTTCTAGCAAACACACAGGTGATACTGATGCTGCTGGTCTGCAGATCACACTTTCAGTGCAAGGATTTAATACACCTGGAAATGGTATTGAATATGAACGCCAACAATTTAGATACAAATTCCAGGTCTCTGGCGGTCCAATTGCATTATCAGATACAATTTATTCATTTGTTCTGGAAATTGGTATTGCTATGTATAAAATAAGAGAATTGGAGTATGCCACCAAGGTTTCTTGAAGTTCTAAACTTAGATGTGCGTACATTCTATTTCATTCTCTAATCATCCCATTGATTTATTGTCTTATTTCTCAACTCATTTTTAAAGTAACATACACAAAGGAAATATATCAATGAATTTGTTCCAAGAGCTCTGGAAGGACTTTCTATCTATAAAGTCCTTTGCCCATTACTCCAGCAGCCATGCAGAGCCTCTGCTGTCTAGACAAGACACCTCAGCCTCCAGCTGCTTCCAACCTGGCTCCAAATGGCTTCACTCTCAGAGAGGTGCTTGGCGGGCCCACTGGCTTCCAGCCTCCCTCTGCAGCTGTTCACAGTTGATAACGAACAGAGTCAATAATCTTTTTTTATTTTTTTGCAACACGCGGTTTTCACCAAGCACAATTCACTTTTTGGCTGTTGACTACAGAAAAAAAGGCATGTACCAGGTTATATAGCGTAACTTCATTTGCCAAGCTTCAAAATTGTTGTAGGCATCTTGACAAAACAGCAGTGGCTTGAAAGACCAGGACATATACGCCATCAAAGGTACTCCATTAGTATTTATCTATATTATATTATTGGAAAGTAATTATAGTTTTCACACCTACAACTACACTTTTCTGAAATAGTATTTAAAGTCATTCTCACAAAAAATATCTTTAACTCTAGGGAAGCAGCCCCCATGAAATATTTCTATGTTGTCTTCTTCAACAAACTCATCAAATGAAAAACATCACTCTATTATATACTACTATAAACAGTTCTATCAGCTATAGCTTTCCATTAAATGATAAAGCTGATAGCTTTTAGAATAACAACGTAATTAGACTTTTCTTAAAATAAGCTTTTTTGAAAACAAATTTCATTAACTCACAACATACAAATGTGAATTAAAGATTTTAGTTTTATGAACAGTGTGTTTTTTTGGCTTCATTCTTAATAATTATTCTTACAATGCAGTGAACAAGTTAAAAAATAACAAGCAATGGATAAAGCATAATTTTTACCCACTTTTCTATCATTTTATAACATCTAGGTGATTTTCAAATTTGAGTAACCACACAGTATCAGAATATCTTTGACTATTGTTTTCATATAAAGCAGTGATAGATATAATATTTGATTTTAATACTAACCTACAATTGATCTTTCAGTCATTAACAGTTGGAAATTTAAAATTATTTTAAAAATCATCATTAGAAAACTAAGCAGGGAAGGGATTACCACATGTTAAATCTATAACTTCACCTATGAATCCAAATGGAATTGTCAGAGTAGAATTAGTCAACAAGAATGTCCTGGAATATTTTTCTACATGCCTGCAATCAAGGGTACTCAGGAAAATTCTACTGAATTAGATCCATATTATGAGTGAAGGCTGGGCTGGGTATAGTGGTTCATGCCTATAATCCAAGCGCTTTGGGAAGTTGAAGCAAGAGGATTGCTTGAGGCCAGGAGTTCAAGGCTTCAGTTAGCCATGATTGCACTACTGCACTCCGGCCTCGGAAACAGAATTAGGCCCTGTTTCTAAAAATACTACTACTAATAAAATAAAAGTGAAAATCACTGTTAAATGGCAAGGTGTAGTTGAATAACCACCTGCAGGCAGAACTGGAGAAATTCTTTGTGAATCTACTAGGAATTCAAACCAAATGGCATTGCTGAGCCCTTCTGGGAAGAAATGGAGAAGCTAGCAGATTACTCTGATGTGCATTTTCAAGGGATTCCCATTAAAGACATAAGCAAGGACATCACCATCCAATTTGGATGACTTTTATTTTCTTCTCTTACCTAATTGCTGAAACTAGGACTTACAGTGGTATGTTGAATAAAAGTGCTGAAAGTGTATATAATTGTCCTATTTGTCCTGTTCATGATCTTTTTGTTTTGTTTTGTTTTTTTTTTTTTTGTTTTTTTTGAGACAGAGTCTTGCTCTGTTGCCCAGGCAGGACTGCACTGGTGCGATCTTGGCTCCCTGAAACCTCTGGCTCCTGGGTGCCACCTCCGTCTCCTGGGTTCAAGTTATTCTCTGCCTCAGCCTCCCAAGTAGCTGCAATTACAGGTGCCTGTCACCATGCCTGGCTAATTATTATTATTATTATTATTATTATTATTATTATCTAGTAGAGGCCAGGTTTCACCACATTGGCCAGGCTGATCTTGAACTCCTGACCTCAGGTGATCCACCTGCCTTGGCCTCCCAAAGTGCTGGGATT
This sequence comes from Sapajus apella, assembly GCF_009761245.1. Taxonomy (NCBI): domain Eukaryota; kingdom Metazoa; phylum Chordata; class Mammalia; order Primates; family Cebidae; genus Sapajus; species Sapajus apella. The sequence goes on along the minus strand of NW_022436979.1, from coordinate 5,753,858 downwards.
ACAGGCATGAGCCACCGTGCCTGGCCCTATTCCTGATCATAAAGAAAAAGCTGCCACTTTTCCTCATTCAGTATGATATGAGCTGTAGGTTTGTCATATATGCCTTTTATTGTGTTGAGTTAAATACTTCCTATGCCTAGTTTGTTGAAACTCTTTCTTGTAGATGAGTACTAAGGTGTTTGTGGAGTGTAGCGCATAGGCTTTTGTTCTGGGCAGACTCGGTAGCATGGTCTTCATGCCGTTTCTTCAGCTGTAATTTTCATCAGTGAGATCTACGATTACACAAGTGGCCTAGGTTACAGGAGTTTGGAAAGGTTATGGCATGGTTTTGCTGGAGGTAAAGGTGCCACATTGTTGGGCTGGGCATGTATCAGTGTGGAGGCCCCACAGGCTGCTCCCTGGGCTCTCCTGGGAGGTGGAGGCCACCAGCCAACTGGCTGTAGGATTGGGTGCAGGTGTGTGGTGGTCTATCCAGGGGGCTGGCCACTGCTGCACTTGCTGTTAGACATGGGCAGGACAGGTGCAGCGGGACTCACAAGGGGCCACTTCTGGACCAGCTTTCAGGCCAAGTGAGGGTGTATTCAGTGGGGCTGGCAGCTCAGTGATGGACTTTCTGGGGACATGGGGCAGACACTGGCCCGGCTGTTGGGCCAGGTGTGGGTGCAAGTGCAGCGGGGCCACACAGCTCTGTCTCGCCTTTTCCAGGGAGTTGGGGCTGCTGCTGGATTGATTGTTGGCCTGGGTTTTGGTTGCACAGGTGCCATGGGACTGGGTGGCTGCTGCAGTCTCTCCAGGAAGGCAGGGCCCCTTTCAGGCCAATGGTGGGTGCACATGAATGCCTCCAGCAGGGCAGCCAGGGGGCAGGGCTGGACAACTGTGCAGTACTCTCTGCAGTGAGGTGGGGCCTGGCCAGGCTGGCTGCCAGGCCAGGAGAGGGCATGTGAAAGTACAGTGGGCTGGCTCACTACTCGAAGACACACCGTTATGCAGTCCATATGGACACTCTCCAGTGCACTTCCTCAGTCACTCCAGGTAAAATACTGTTGTGTATTAATTGCTTTGGGTTTTTGTGTTGATGACAGAGAAGGCGTCTGGGGAGTGCCAGCAATTCTAGTTGGCCATTGTGCTCACGGCACCAAGGTATTCTTGAGGGAATCTTAATGTTTAAACTATTATAAGACATTTAAGTATAAAATAAAATGGAGGCTCATGCCTGAAATCCCAGCACTTTGGGAGGCTAGGGAAGTTGATTGTCTGAGGCTAGGAATTCAATACCAGACTGGGCAATAGAGAGAGATCCCATCTCTCCAAAACATAAATGTAAAAAGGTAGCTGGGTATGGTGGCATGGGCCTCTAATCCTAGCTACTTGGGAGGCTGAGGTGGGAGGATTGCTTGAGTCTGGGAGGTGGGGACTGAAGTGAGCCCTGATTGCGCTGCTACAATCCAGCCTAGATGACAGAGCAGAGACTTTATCTCACAATAATAATAATAATAATAGCAATAAAATGAAGTGTCCAGTGATATTCTGTGATAGTAAATTTTTCATAAAAAGTACATGATTATGAAATGTAGTGGTATAATTTTTCATATTACAGCCATGCATCACTTAATAGGAATGCATTCTGAAAAAGTTGTCACTAGTTGATTTCATTTTTCTGTGAACATCACAGTGTGGACTTACACTAACCCAGTTGGCTTTATGTTGTAGCCTATTGCTCCTAGACTACAAGCACGTAGGATGTTACTGTGCTCAATAGTGTAGTCAACTGGAGCATAATGCCATCTGTGTATCTAAGCCTATCTGAATATAGAAAGGGGAAAGTAAAAATACAGTATTATAATCTTGTGGGACCACTGTTATATCCATGGTCTGTCATTGACTAAAATGTTGTTATAAGGGGCATGACTTCCTTTGTACAATTTAAATATGAAAGAGAAAGTTAAAAGAATATGGGAAAGCTATTTGTCATACATAAGCAATGAACAGGATTCATTTATATTTGATAGCCTTCTTGTCTTAATATTTTCTAGCTGTTTCTTAATTTTATTTCCTAGGCAGAAAACCAGGGATCATGGTTCAAACCACTCTTTCTGTGTTCCAGCCTGCAGGCCCTGGAGTCACAGCACAGTGATTCCACTGCATCCAAGAGACTCCATTGTTACTGTTAAATGATAAGAAGCAAAATTCTAAACTCTCAAACTTCAAACTCCCCATCTTTTAAGAAGAAATAATAACAGTGACCATATTGTTGTCATGAAGATTCCATGAGTTAATAGATACAATTATTTACAACACTACTTACTTTGCACTAAACACTTCTTACATATGTATTATTTTAGATATCACCTATGCTTTTATTCTCCAATAACAATTTGAAGATATAATTTGAAAAAAATAGTTAAAATAATTTTATGGCACTTAAGAGGAGATTCCTCATTTGTTCGGTTTTTCAACAAGTATTTATTGAGTGGCTACTGAGTCACTTTTTAAGGCTGGGAATACGATCACGAACTAAAAACACCCAGTGAGTGGTAATTTTTCTGAAATAAAGAAACATTTGTAGTGAATAGATAGGTAATGATGAGTGGCATCCAAAGTTATCACAAGGAACTAGAGAAAGGTAAAGAAAGATCTTTGTGTGACAGCGGCATTTGAGCTGAGGTATGAATGAGATGAGAGAGACCACTATGCAAAGATCAGCTGGAGGCGCTGTTAGTGCAATACATGTGTAAAGGATCAGTTGGAGATGCTGGGTGGTATTCCCAGCCAAGGGAATGGCAAATTTTAATGTCCTTGAGACAGGAATGTGATTTTCACATTCCCCCACCAAGAAGGCCCATGTGGCTGGAGCAGAACAAGAAAAAGGACAAGAGAGAGGGAGGTAGGAAATGAGGACAGAGGGGTGCCAAGGCTAGATCATGCACAGCCTACTGACATAGGGTAGGAACTTTGGTGGCATGTGTACAGGGTATGAGAGAAGAGAGAAATCATAGAAGACACCAAGATAGTTACTCTAATTGTAATATAATCAAAGTATCTCAGATAATAGTAAAACGATATTGAAAAAAATATATAGTATTTTCAATCATAGACTCAGTTCTGTAAAGGGAGGCAAATTATAAATTCAAAACAATTCCGACCTCAAGCTACAGAATATTATCCTTTAAATTTAGCAAGCTAATTCTTTTTCTAAAAAAATAAAAAAATAAGAAAAGTAAAACATCACCAATAGCCAAGAGAATTTAAAATAATTGAGATACACTGAAGAAGGTATCTTAACAGATATAATGCCTTGTTCATCTTATTATAAACCTATATTTTTTAAAACAACATGGAATTTGGTTAATGGAACATAATGAAAATTTAAGACACTTTTCCTATTCCGATGGAAATGTCAGTGCTGTTCCATGAATTGTACTGATGCAGGTAGCTATGCCTTATGCACAAAGAAAAAAATCATGACTCCTTAACACTAAACAGAAAAAAAAAATGCATATGGGTTAAAATAAACTAAGCATTCAAAAAGAAATATAAGGACCATTTTAACAACATAAAGGAGCTCTTTAAGCGGGGATGAAAAATATCAAAATGTCATAAACAAAAATTAAACATACAAAAAAGTAGAAACTATGTGTAAAACCTAAAACTAATGAAGAGATAGTATCTGGAAAGTAAAAATAACTTTCAAATCAGGAAGGAAAACATATGTTTCAACAGAAATATAAGCAAATAATGCAGATATGAAATTCAGAGTAAGATACCAAAAGGACAAGAAGTACATTAAATGATGTTTAGGGTAATGTGTTGCAGGATAAATACAAATAATAATGATATGATACTTCATATCATCAGACAATAATGCTTTTATTATAAACTTTTTAATAACAAATGTTAGTGAAGAGATGGAAGATGGGAAATCATTTATATTCAGGGGAGCCAGGAAATGTTTTCTGAATTCCTAGCAGAGTTGAAGGTGTACCTACCCTGTAATCTAAAAATTCCATATCTAGCAGTTGGAATCCTAACACATTAATACACAAAGAGGCATGTAGAAGGACACATTAGGAAAACAGTAGAAAAGACAAGTTTTCTGTACCTAATGAATAAATTAATGTGGAGAGAACATATAATAGCCTTCTGAATTGGAATCTACAAGAAATAACATTGAAATGTAAAATAAATACACGTATATGTTCAGTGAAAAATTGCATTACCAAATAACAAGTACATCATCATACTATTCTCAATTTGAAAATATGGATGAAATAAATACATGCTTAATAATAGATATAAGTAGGTATGCTTTAGAGCAATTTAAGCATATAAGTTAAAAGTTAAGTCCAGGGAGTGAGGAATTAAGGATGGATGAGAAGTTTGAGATAATGTAATGTTTTATGTCTTTCAATAAAGGAATGATGTAAAGTAAATAAGGCATAGGGTTAACAACTATTTAATCTTATGTGCACATATGTGCGTATAAGTGATAACATTTGTAAAATTTCAGATGCTTTTTAACTAAATTTGAAAATTTAAATAATGAATCTTAAAAAACATCTTTGGCCAAATAAATGGTAGAAGTGTATTTTATAAAAGCTATATAAGAAGTACTTTTATATTTCTGTTCATCTATCTATTAATTATGATCACATCTCTATAGGAAATATTTCTCTTTAAGTGAAAGTAGCTCAGAGTTTTCCCCCTAGTTACTCATTATCATCAATACAGAGAAAAACAAGATGCTTCTTTCACATTAATTTTTTAAAATAGGTGTTTTCTGTATTGACAACTGAAGCTTCAAATTAAAGATTACTAGAGAAGGGATTTTCCCCAATCATAATCCCAGAAAACAATCCTGTAATGGAGATGTAGTCACTTAAAATGGGATAAATGGAATATATCAAAATAAAAATCATTCGAAGTGTAAGTAAGGCTGCTCCTTTAATTCATTCTATATACAAGCCAGAAATCTGAGCAGGATGTCTTAGACACCTAGTTTATCCCCAAGCTCTAAGTGTAATGAATCGCCACTCTGATTTGTTCTTACAGTTCCCTAAGATTTTTCCACTCTTTCTCCTTCCTAGTTTCTACTTCCTTTGTCTTAATTCAGGCCATTATCTTTGACTGGATCACTGAATTATCTTCCTAACCGGTGTTATTCCCTCTAGATTTTACAAAGGAATCCCTTTCCATATTTTAATAAGAATTTCTATCTAAAAAGCAAATCCCTGGCTCTGCGACATCCTTAAGTAAAATCCTTCTAGGTATTGGAGTTCTTCAACATCCTCTCTGGCTCTCCAGCACCTGATGCCTGATTTCTGCCTGAGGCCCTGCTCACCCTTCACCAGAATCTCTATGCTCCTACTCCTGTTTCTGCATCAATACATCTGCTCCAGCTTTCTTTTCTGCCTCTTTTTTTTTTTTTTTATGTTTGCTTAGCTAAATCTTAGTTTTCTCGCTGCGTTTCATTCACATATCTTTGGTGTCTTCTAGGAAACCATCCCTAACCCCTTAGGCTGGGATAAGAACCCACTGAGCTTTCCAACTTCTAAAATACCACGCGTGTTGAAGAGACTACAGGTGGAGCTCACTATTTTCACCTCCTGGTGTTCATTCTTTTGTGTAATTCTCTCTTCCCAAGTGTGGGTGCAAACTGACTTGTTGTTACAAACCATGTAATTTGTTATAGTTGCTGTAACAGCCACAGGAAATCTATACAGTGTCTCATCCAATAAAGCAGGGTCTTTAGAGATAGGTGCCACCCTGTCTTCTAGACATGTTCTGATGAACAGGGAAAACTGGACCTTTTGAGATCCAACTCTCTCTTCAAGCCAACAGAATACCTTCCATGTGACAGGCATGTGCTATGCTTTGGTCTTTCAAAGATGAATAGCATCCAATCGTACTTTTCCAGAACTTAGAGTCAAAAAGAAAATGGCAGATACATAAATAATTATATCACAATGTGCTGTGTGGCCTAAAAGTCTCTACATGATCATATCCCTTTCATATAACTATTCTAAATAGTCCATCATTTTACCTGGTTTCGTTGCTCTTCCCTAAATGTGTCAAGCACTCTCTCACCTCAGAGTTTTCATATTCTCCCTCCAGCTAGCTCCCTCACCTCCTAAAGTTTTTGCATAAATGTCACCTTTTCAGCAAATCTCTCATCCCATGTGAAACTGCACTTATCCCTCTCTGGTCCTTCAGGAATCTTTATGTTCCTTCCCTGATTAATTTTTTTTCAGAGTAGTCATTGCCATTGGACAAACTGTGTGTGTGTGTGTGTGTGTGTGTGTGTGTGTGTGTGTGTGTGTGTG
>NW_022436979.1:5742420-5747528 GCF_009761245.1 Sapajus apella | reverse complement strand
GTGTGTGTGTGTGTGTGTGTGTGTGTGTGTGTGTGTGTGTGTGTGTGGTATTTTTTTTAACCCATCTATGTGTTTGGTTCTTTTATTCCCAAGGTAAGAGAAGGGATCATTTTGCCTGTTTTTTTTCTACTGCTATATCCTGAGCATCTACAATCATTTCTGGCACAACAATATTCAATAAGTAAGAGTTATTTTCAACCAATAATTTTGTTGTATTTGCTTTAAAAAAAATTCTAGTAAAATAATATTCTATCTCTGTGATTGGATAAACTAGATAAGCATTCTTTAAAGTAAATTTGAATGAGCTAATTCTTAAGTTATTGTTAACTTTGAAAATTTTATAAAAACAAAAGAACAACTTTAAAACAAAAAACAAAGAAAATCTAACACTCCTCTGGTAGCTAAAGGGAGAAGAGGTGCAAATGGCTACTGAGACATACTTTCAGTAAGCCTTTAAAAAAATGTCAGGGTCAACAGAAACACAGCTCAGTGGTTATGGTATTAAAGTGAAACTCCACTTCTTACAGTCAGCAACACCATAACAGGTACATTTCACTAACACAGTGCTACAGTATACTCTTTAAATCTGCAAGTCAACCCTGTCTCTAACCAGTAGTCAATAAAAATAATTATTATAAAGAACTGTCTGTAAATTAAAACAAAACAAAGGGAACAAAACTGCTTTCAAGACTGTTTCCATCAATATTTTGAACTTGGTGCTTCTCCGTATTTATTTAGTAATTGACCTACATTCTCTCTACTTCCTTCCTGTCTTCTCGCTCCATAAATATGGCTTATATTTGTGGTAATTCCTTTCAGCTTTTTATGCTTTTTGGCCTTAGAGATTTTTATACAATAATTTATGTGAGTAATGAAGTAATTTGAGGTTTTGAAGCAAATGCAATTATGCATCTTGAGACGATAAATAATAATAAAACATTGAATGTCATTTTCATCATACATCTTGATAAATACAAAATAAAGTGTAATGTATTATTCATTAGTATGTAAAAGGAGTTCTATATTAAATAGCAAGGTTCAATGTAATCAGTAGTAAATAAAAATAAATTTTAAATTAGGAATGTAAGTAGCAAAGTTATAAAAACTATGTTAAATAAACAATTCTATTGAGTTTGTTCCCATGGTCCCAGTCTGAGAATAGGCAGAAGGGGGTGCAGTAGGTCACTTAAGCCACCTCAAATTATTCTGCAGTGTTCCAAAATAGAGAATTCAGTGGCAAAATCAGAATTAATGATTGAACATATAACTCAGCTAATGCATCAGTCTAAAAGGAGCCATGTTAAAAAAAAATAAAATTAAAAAAAAAACAAGCAATAAAGAAAAAATGTGTCACGATTTCATGGATACCTTATCCAATATATTTAGTGATAAATGTTTTATTAGCACCATATTGTGCAGAATGCATTTTTAAAAGGTGAAATACATTGTTACCAAGTTCTAGTAGCAATGATTCACTTTCTGGAGTTTGTTATACATGATCAATTCTTTTTATAAAAATATGCCACATGTTTATAACAAAGTTAGCTGTAATTGAATTTAAAGTGGATATTATTATTATTAGGTATGTTATCAGTAAGGGAAGGGCAGCATACTAGCTTAACTACCTTATTTAGAAATGAGGATTTCTCAAATTAATCATTAAGAAACTTACTGGCCCAGCCCCATTAAAGGAAACAAAACAAAAACCAGTGTGAACAGGTATGCCACACATAATTGCATTTCACATAAAACACACATATACTATGAAACTATAATTTCAGTTATAGCCAGATAAATGGCAGGGATAGTAAATGTTATAGAATCACAAAATTAGAAAATTTCAGACAACTATAAAAATGATGCAGAATTTCAACCCAGCTTTTCTTTGAAGAAAAATAATCATAACATGTTTTGTTCATTTTATTTCTCCTTTTTGTTCTCTAAGCAAATATAGAGTTTGAAAACTTGAGAAAGATTTGTATTTTAAGATAAACCAGCAGGATGTTTTTAAATGAAGGACTGCACTAGATGACTTTGTAAAAGCAGTTAAGATGTCCTTTAAGAACAACTTGTCATCAGGTATTTTAAAGATCCTTTGAAAATGAGAGGACCATCAATTAAGAAAATTAGAAATTGAAAAAATAATTGGCAATAAAAATTGTCCTCAGTATATTTGACAATCAATTGTGAATTTCAGAGCTTTAAGTTGTTTGGGCTGTAAATTTCTGCAGCTTTTTGCTAGAATACAATTGAAGATACAATAATCTTTTTATATGTTTCATTAACTGGAGTAATGATAATGTCACCTCTGGCATAATACCTTGTGCTCTTTATAAGCCAAGTATATGTGCGATTGTGTGCTAACATATACTGTGTACAGATATGTATGTATGTATGTATATCTCTTCTATCCTTTATATAAGCACATTGCATAGGTACAAGGTAGATAGAGGGATTGAAGAGACAGATATGTGAACATACATGGGTGTCAATTGATTGTTAATTGAAAAATACCCTTTGTATTTTTAATCTAAAAGCAAAACAAAAACATGGTCAACACATAATCAGTAAGAATTTACTTTGGCAATCTAGTATTGATAAATTCATAGTAAATTTTTTCTACTCCTAATGAGATATTGGCTTTGATTACTGTTACATATCTATTAATTTCAAATTGTTGTCAATTTGTAGATAAAATGATACATAAAAATAGCCACGAATGTATGAAAGCATGACTCATTAACTTTCAAACATTGGTATCCTACTATTTCAACTTTATAAATAATATGATAAAGGTACATGCCAGTCATGACATTTTAGATCTGACACAGACAAAAATACACAATACCTCAAATTATCATATGAGATAGATTTTACAATGAGCATATAATAGAATCAAAGAAGTTAAATGTAAATATTGGTATATCTGATTTTTACTTTGAAATTCATTTAAGATTATGTCTTCCATGGTAATATGCTTATAAAGATATAATGAGATATTTTTCATATGTGTATGCTGTTCTATGTCAGTTTCTATCTAAGAGGGTATTATTTTTATGAATGTTCTGTCTTTGAAAATGATGTCAGGAAATTAAAATATATGACTGTGTTTGTATGCATGCATTTGTGTCAATCATTAAGGAGTTATATATTGATTTCTATTTGTTTTTATTTTTGTTGTTTTCTTGAGTTAATGTGCAATATTGTAAAATGCTTTTTGAGTGCTGATGTTCATCATATAATGTACTTTTTATATGTGCTACATTCCTGATATAAACTCTTCTTGTTTATATTATTGTAATCTTTTGACATATTGCTGGTTTAATTCTAGGAATAGTTAGTTAGGACTTCTACACTTATTATTTCCATAAGACACACAGCACCATGTTAAACGCATTTCCCTGCTATCCCTAAACTGTTTCTAATTCTTGCAGAGGAAAACAGCAGGAGAGCAGAAAGAAAGACCTTCATAGTGTTGAGTAGAGGTGGTTGCTTCTCTGCTGAGCTCTCTTTCAAGAATAAAAACTGCTTGTTTATCCTTTCTTTCTGGTTTTGTTAAGAACCCATTACCATTCTGATTTTTTTATGGGAGATGATTCCACTCATATTTGTTTTTTATAATGCAAATGATGCTGAATTCTTCTTTACAGGTGTGTGCCTATAAAGCCTCTGCCACCAAGAGGAAGTGGTACTAAATGTGGTCCCCATCCTCACATAGCCATCATCTGACTAATTGTTACAAGTGTAAACAGTTTGGTCCCACTCTAGCTCTGGACTGGGGCTGCAAAATCTTGTCTTCTAACAAATCCTTAGGGTGACTGACATATCCATACTAAAAGTTGAGATTATTTTGAGGATGAGTATGCATCACAAGATCATAGAGAGTCAACCCTGAAACCTCTGAAGAAACTAAAATGAAAGACATTTTTTTCTGCTCGTGTGGCTAAGGTGTGGAAGCCAGTAGTCTCTAAAACAGGAACTGCTAATTGGCTATCTTTATCTTCATTTAAGAAGGATGCTTGGAAATAAAACCAAACAGAATAAAAGCATACAGGGCTTAAGGAAGATGAAGAAGACTGATTTTTATTCATTTGTGGTAAGAACACTTAACGTGATATTTGCCATCTAAAAAAAAAAATTTAAGTGTACAATGTATTACTGTTGACGATAGATACAATGTTGTACACCAGATATCTAGAGCTTTTTCCTCCTGCTTGACTGAAACTGTATGGCCTTTGATTAGTATGGTAACTTTGTTTCCCCCTCCCCACAGCTTCTGGTGGTATTAATCAACTTTGCTTCTATGAATTTGACTATTTCAGATACATACTATAGCTAGACTCATGTAGCATTTGTCTTTCTGTGACAGGCTTATTTCATTTAGCATAATGTCCTCAAGTTTCAACCATCGTGTGCCATATCACAGACTTTCCTTCCTTTTTGAGACTAAATAGTATTTCATTATTTGCAAATAACATATTCTCTTTATCCCTCTGGGTGTACATTTAAGTTGTTTCCACATCTTGGCTGTTGTGAATAGTGCTATCATGAACATTGGAAGTGCTAATATCCCGTGAAGATCCTGATTTCAATTCTTGTGAATAAATACACAGAAGTGGGATTGCTGGATCAAATGATAATTTTAAATTTTTTTGAGGAATCCCCATACTGTTTTCCTTAGTGGCTGCACCATTTTGCATTCCTACCAGCAGTGTGCAAGGGGTTTAAATTCTCCAGGAGACAGATCTCGATAACACAGTTTAACCATATGATATCACTTAGTGTCTAAAGAATTACCACCACTTTTTATCACTTTAAGATTTTTTTCTTAAGACAATTTGAGATGGACTTCCCTCGTGCAGAACATAACACCATATTGCTGTATCCCTTGCTTATAAATTTGATTCATTTTTATTCTATCTCATGTATATTTTGTTTTATCCCAAAGGCCTAACTTAGAGTTAAGTTGAAACTTAAAGAAATAAGGCTGTTGTCTGAAAATTGTTATATGAAATCAGCACAACAAAATAAAGATAGGCAAGCTCATATTAAAGAGATCACTGAATCCCAGGCAATGAGTACCATCCTATGGCTTGACAGAATTTGTT